>NW_027479570.1:0-97612 GCF_051014685.1 Ptiloglossa arizonensis
CGTTGTACGTTATACGTTATACGTTATACGTTATACGTTATACGTTAAACGTTAAACGTTGTACGTTATACGTTACACGTTATACGTTATACGTTATACGTTATACGTTATACGTTATACGTTATACGTTATACGTTATACGTTATACGCTATGCGTTATAGGATATACGTTATACGTTATACGTTGTACGTTACACGTTATACGTTATACGTTATATGTTATACGTCATGCGATATACGTTATACGTTATTCGTTATACGGTATACGTTAAACGTTGTACGTTATACGTTATACGTTATACGTTATACGCCATACGTTATACGTTATACGTTATACGTTATACGTTATACGTTATACGTTATACGTTATACGTTATACGTTATACGTTATACGTTATACGTTATACGTTACACGTTATACGTTGTACGTTATACTGTATACGTTATACGTTATACGTTATACGTTATACGTTATACGTCATACGTTATACGTTATACGTTATACGTTATACGTTCTACGTTATACGTTATACGTTAAACGTTGTACGTTATACGTTATACGTTATACGTTATTCGTTATACGTTATACGTTATACGTTATACGTTATACGTTTCACGTTATACGTTATACGTTACGCGTTATAGGATATACGTTATACGTTATACGTTGTACGTTATACGTTATACGTTGTACGTTATACGTTCTACGTAATACGTTATACGTTATAGGTTATACGTTATACGTTATACGTTATACGTTATACGTTATACGTTACACGTTATACGTTATACGTTATACGTTATACTGTATACGTTATACGTTATACGTTATACGTTATACGTTATACTGTATACGTTATACGTTATACGTTATACGTTATACGTTATACGTCATACGTTATACGTTATACGTTCTACGTTATACGTTATACGTCATACGATATACGTTATACGTTATACGTCATACGTTATACGTTATACGTTATACGTTATACGTTCTACGTTATACGTTCTACGTTAAACGTTGTACGTTATACGTTATACGTTATACGTTATACGTTATACGTTATACGTTATGCGTTATACGTTATACGTTATACGTTATACGTTATACGTTATACGTTATACGTTATACGTTATACGTTATACGTTATACGTTATACGTTATACGTTATACGTTATACGTTATACGTTATACGTTATACGTTATACGTTATACGTTATACGTTATACGTTATACGTTATACGTTATACGTTATACGTTATACGTTATACGTTATACGTTATACGTTATACGTTATACGTTATACGTTATACGTTATACGTTATACGTTATACGTTATGCGTTATAGGATATACGTTATACGTTATACGTTGAACTTTGTACGATATACGTTATACGTTATACGTTATACGTTATACGTTATACGTTAAACGTTGTACGTTATACGTTATACGTCATACGTTATACGTTATACGTTATACGTTCTATGTTATACGTTATACGTTAAACGTTGTACGTTATACGTTATACGTTATACGTTATACGTTATGCGTTATAGGATATACGTTATACGTTATACGTTGTACGTTATACGTTATACGTTTCACGTTATACGTTATACGTTACGCGTTATAGGATATACGTTATACGTTATACGTTGTACGTTATACGTTATACGTTGTACGTTATACGTTCTACGTTATACGTTATACGTTATACGTTATACGTTATACGTTATACGTTATACGTTATACGTTATACGTCATACGTTATACGTTATACGTTCTACGTTATACGTTATACGTCATACGATATACGTTATACGTTATACGTCATACGTTATACGTTATACGTTATACGTTATACGTTCTACGTTATACGTTATACGTTATGCGTTATACGTTATACGTTATACGTTATACGTTATACGTTATACGTTATACGTTATACGTTATACGTTATACGTTATACGTTATACGTTATACGTTATACGTTATACGTTATACGTTATACGTTATACGTTATACGTTATGCGTTATAGGATATACGTTATACGTTATACGTTGTACGTTATACGTTATACGTTATACGTTATACGTTATACGTTATACGTTATACGTTATACGTTATACGTTATACGTTATGCGTTATACGTTATGCGTTATAGGATATACGTTATACGTTATACGTTGTACGTTATACGTTATACGTTATACGTTATATGTTATACGTCATGCGATATACGTTATACGTTATTGTTATACGTTTTATACGGTATACGTTAAACGTTGTACGTTATACGTTATACGTTATACGTTATACGTTATACGTTATACGTTACACGTTATACGTTATACGTTATACTGTATACGTTATACGTTATACGTTATACGTTATACGTTATACGTCATACGTTATACGTTATACGTTATACGTTATACGTTCTACGTTATACGTTATACGTTAAACGTTGTACGTTATACGTTATACGTTATACGTTATTCGTTATACGTTATACGTTATACGTTATACGTTATACGTTATACGTTTCACGTTATACGTTATACGTTACGCGTTATAGGATATACGTTATACGTTATACGTTGTACGTTATACGTTATACGTTGTACGTTATACGTTCTACGTTATACGTTATACGTTATACGTTATACGCTATACGTTATACGTTATACGTTATACGTTATACGTTATACGTTATTCGTTATACGTTATACGTTATACGTTATACGTTATACGTTTCACGTTATACGTTATACGTTACGCGTTATAGGATATACGTTATACGTTATACGTTATACGTTATACGTTATACGTTATACGTTATACGTTATACGTTATACGTTATACGTTATACGTTATACGTTAAACGTTAAACGTTGTACGTTATACGTTACACGTTTTACGTTATACGTTATACGTTATACGTTATACGTTATACGTTATACGTTATACGTTATACGTTATACGTTATGCGTTATAGGATATACGTTATACGTTATACGTTGTACGTTATACGTTATACGTTATACGTTATATGTTATACGTCATGCGATATACGTTATACGTTATTCGTTATACGGTATACGTTAAACGTTGTACGTTATACGTTATACGTTATACGTTATACGTTATACGTTTCACGTTATACGTTATACGTTACGCGTTATAGGATATACGTTATACGTTATACGTTATACGTTATACGTTACACGTTATACGTTATACGTTATACTGTATACGTTATACGTTATACGTTATACGTTATACGTTATACGTCATACGTTATACGTTATACGTTATACGTTATACGTTATACGTTCTACGTTATACGTTATACGTTATACGTTATACGTTATACTGTATACGTTATACGTTATACGTTATACGTTATACGCCATACGTTATACGTTATACGTTATACGTTATACGTTATACGTTATACGTTATACGTTATACGTCATACGTTATACGTTATACGTTATACGTTATACGTTATACGTTATACGTTACACGTTATACGTTATACGTTATACTGTATACGTTATACGTTATACGTTATACGTTATACGTTATACGTCATACGTTATACGTTATACGTTATACGTTATACGTTATACGTTCTACGTTATACGTTATACGTTAAACGTTGTACGTTATACGTTATACGTTATACGTTATTCGTTATACGTTATACGTTAGACGTTGTACGTTATACGTTATACGTTACACGTTATACGCTATACGTTATACGTTATACGTTATACGTTATACGTTATACGTTATACGTTATACGTTATTCGTTATACGTTATACGTTATACGTTATACGTTATACGTTATACGTTATACGTTATACGTTATACGTTAAACGTTAAACGTTGTACGTTATACGTTACACGTTTTACGTTATACGTTATACGTTATACGTTATACGTTATACGTTATACGTTATACGTTATACGTTATACGTTATGCGTTATAGGATATACGTTATACGTTATACGTTATACGTTATACGTTATACGTTATACGTTATACGTTATACATTATACGTTATACGTTATACGTTATACGTT
The DNA here is from genome assembly GCF_051014685.1 of Ptiloglossa arizonensis. Classification (NCBI taxonomy): domain Eukaryota; kingdom Metazoa; phylum Arthropoda; class Insecta; order Hymenoptera; family Colletidae; genus Ptiloglossa; species Ptiloglossa arizonensis. The sequence continues at coordinate 4,101 of NW_027479570.1, forward strand.
ATACGTTATACGTTATACGTTATACGACATACGTTATACGTTATACGTTATACGTTATACGTTATACGTTATACGTTATGCGTTATAGGATATACGTTATACGTTATACGTTGTACGTTATACGTTATACGTTATACGTTATACGTTGTACGTTATACGTTCTACGTTATACATTATACGTTAAACGTTGTACGTTATACGTTATACGTCATACGTTATACGTTATACGTTATACGTAATACGTTCTACGTTATACGTTATACGTTAAACGTTGTACGTTATACGTTATACGTTATACGTTATACGTTACACGTTATACGTTATACGTTATACGTTATACGTTATACGTTATACGTTATAGGTTATACGTTATACGTTATACGTTATACGTTATACGTTATACGTTATACGTTATACGTTATACGTTATGCGTTATAGGATATACGTTATACGTTGTACGTTATACGTTATACGTTATACGTTATACGTTATACGTTATACGTTATACGTTATACGTTATACGTTATACGTTATACGTTATACGTTATACGTTATACGTTATACGATATACGTTTTACGTTATACGTTATACGTTATACGTTATACGTTATACGTTATACGTTATACGCTATACGTTATACGTTATACGTTATACGTTATACGTTATACGTTATACGTTATACGTTATACGTTATACGTTATACGTTATACGTTATACGTTATACGTTGTACGTTATACGTTATACGTTATACGTTATACGTTATACGTTAGACGTTGTACGTTATACGTTATACGTTATACGTTATACGCTATACGTTATACGTTATACGTTATACGTTATACGTTATACGTTATACGTTATACGTTATACGTTATACGTTATACGTTATACGTTATACGTTATATGTTATACGTCATGCGATATACGTTATACGTTATTCGTTATACGGTATACGTTAAACGTTGTACGTTATACGTTATACGTTATACGTTATACGTTATACGTTAAACGTTAAACGTTGTACGTTATACGTTACACGTTATACGTTATACGTTATACGTTATACGTTATACGTTATACGTTATACGTTATACGTTATACGTTATACGCTATGCGTTATAGGATATACGTTATACGTTATACGTTGTACGTTACACGTTATACGTTATACGTTATATGTTATACGTCATGCGATATACGTTATACGTTATTCGTTATACGGTATACGTTAAACGTTGTACGTTATACGTTATACGTTATACGTTATACGCCATACGTTATACGTTATACGTTATACGTTATACGTTATACGTTATACGTTATACGTTATACGTTATACGTTATACGTTATACGTTATACGTTATACGTTACACGTTATACGTTGTACGTTATACTGTATACGTTATACGTTATACGTTATACGTTATACGTTATACGTCATACGTTATACGTTATACGTTATACGTTATACGTTCTACGTTATACGTTATACGTTAAACGTTGTACGTTATACGTTATACGTTATACGTTATTCGTTATACGTTATACGTTATACGTTATACGTTATACGTTTCACGTTATACGTTATACGTTACGCGTTATAGGATATACGTTATACGTTATACGTTGTACGTTATACGTTATACGTTGTACGTTATACGTTCTACGTTATACGTTATACGTTATAGGTTATACGTTATACGTTATACGTTATACGTTATACGTTATACGTTACACGTTATACGTTATACGTTATACTGTATACGTTATACGTTATACGTTATACGTTATACGTTATACTGTATACGTTATACGTTATACGTTATACGTTATACGTTATACGTCATACGTTATACGTTATACGTTATACGTTATACGTTATACGTTCTACGTTCTACGTTATACGTTAAACGTTGTACGTTATACGTTATACGATATACGTTATACGTTACACGTTATACGTTATACGTTATACTGTATACGTTATACGTTATACGTTATACGTTATACGTTATACGTTATACGTCATACGATATACGTTATACGTTATACGTCATACGTTATACGTTATACGTTATACGTTATACGTTATACGTTATACGTTCTACGTTATACGTTATACGTTAAACGTTGTACGTTATACGTTATACGTTATACGTTATACGTTATACGTTATACGTTATGCGTTATACGTTATACGTTATACGTTATACGTTATACGTTATACGTTATACGTTATACGTTATACGTTATACGTTATACGTTATACGTTATACGTTATACGTTATACGTTATACGTTATACGTTATACGTTATACGTTATACGTTATACGTTATACGTTATACGTTTTACGTTATACGTTTTACGTTATACGTTATACGTTATACGTTATACGTTATACGTTATACGTTATACGTTATACGTTATACGTTATACGTTATACGTTATGCGTTATAGGATATACGTTATACGTTATACGTTGTACGTTTTACGTTATACGTTATACGTTATACGTTATACGTTATACGTTATACGTTAAACGTTGTACGTTATACGTTATACGATATACGTTATACGTTATACGTTATACGTTATACGTTATACGTTATACGTCATACGTTATACGTTATACGTTATACGTTATACGTTATACGTTGTACGTTATACGTTATACGTTATACGTTATACGTTAGACGTTGTACGTTATACGTTATACGTTATACGTTATACGCTATACGCTATACGTTATACGTTATACGTTATACGTTATACGTTATACGTTATACGTTATACGTTATACGTTATACGTTATACGTTATACGTTATACGTCGTACGTTATACGTTATACGTTATACGTTATATGTTATACGTCATGCGATATACGCTATACGTTATTCGTTATACGGTATACGTTAAACGTTGTACGTTATACGTTATACGTTATACGTTACACGTTATACGTTGGACGTTATACGTTATACGTTATACGTTATACGCCATACGTTATACGTTATACGTTATACGTTATACGTTATACGTTATACGTTATACGTTATACGTTATACGTTATACGTTATACGTTATGCGTTATAGGATATACGTTATACGTTATACGTTATACGTTATACGTTGTACGTTATACGTTATACGTTATACGTTATACGTTATACGTTATACGTTATACGTTATACGTTATACGTTATACGTTATACGTTATACGTTATACGTTATACGTTATACATTATACGTTATACGTTATACGTTATACGTTATACGTTATACGTAATACGTTATACGACATACGTTATACGTTATACGTTATACGTTATACGTTATACGTTATACGTTATACGTTATACGTTATGCGTTGTAGGATATACGTTATACGTTATACGTTGTACGTTGTACGTTATACGTTATACGTTATACGTTGTACGTTATACGTTCTACGTTATACATTATACGTTAAACGTTGTACGTTATACGTTATACGTCATACGTTATACGTTATACGTTATACGTTATACGTTCTACGTTATACGTTATACGTTAAACGTTGTACGTTATACGTTATACGTTATACGTTATACGTTATACGTTATACGTTATACGTTATACGTTATACGTTATACGTTATACGTTATACGTTATACGTTATACGTTATACGTTATACGTTATACGTTATACGTTATACGTTATACGTTATGCGTTATAGGATATACGTTATACGTTATACGTTGTACGTTATACGTTATACGTTATACGTTATACGTTATACGTTATACGTTATACGTTATACGTTATACGTTATACGTTATGCGTTATACGTTATGCGTTATAGGATATACGTTATACGTTATACGTTGTACGTTATACGTTATACGTTATACGTTATATGTTATACGTCATGCGATATACGTTATACGTTATACGTTATACGTTATGCGTTATACGTTATACGTTATACGTTATACGTTATACGTTATACGTTATACGTTATACGTTATACGTTATACGTTATACGTTATACGTTATACGTTATACGTTATACGTTATACGTTATACGTTATACGTTATACGTTATACGTTATACGTTATACGTTATACGTTTTACGTTATACGTTTTACGTTATACGTTATACGTTATACGTTATACGTTATACGTTATACGTTATACGTTATACGTTATGCGTTATAGGATATACGTTATACGTTATACGTTGTACGTTTTACGTTATACGTTATACGTTATACGTTATACGTTATACGTTATACGTTAAACGTTGTACGTTATACGTTATACGATATACGTTATACGTTATACGTTATACGTTATACGTTATACGTTATACGTCATACGTTATACGTTATACGTTATACGTTATACGTTATACGTTGTACGTTATACGTTATACGTTATACGTTATACGTTAGACGTTGTACGTTATACGTTATACGTTATACGTTATACGCTATACGCTATACGTTATACGTTATACGTTATACGTTATACGTTATACGTTATACGTTATACGTTATACGTTATACGTTATACGTTATACGTCGTACGTTATACGTTATACGTTATACGTTATATGTTATACGTCATGCGATATACGCTATACGTTATTCGTTATACGGTATACGTTAAACGTTGTACGTTATACGTTATACGTTATACGTTATACGCCATACGTTATACGTTATACGTTATACGTTATACGTTATACGTTATACGTTATACGTTATACGTTATACGTTATACGTTATACGTTATGCGTTATAGGATATACGTTATACGTTATACGTTATACGTTATACGTTGTACGTTATACGTTATACGTTATACGTTATACGTTATACGTTATACGTTATACGTTATACGTTATACGTTATACGTTATACGTTATACGTTATACGTTATACGTTATACATTATACGTTATACGTTATACGTTATACGTTATACGTTATACGTAATACGTTATACGACATACGTTATACGTTATACGTTATACGTTATACGTTATACGTTATACGTTATACGTTATACGTTATGCGTTGTAGGATATACGTTATACGTTATACGTTGTACGTTGTACGTTATACGTTATACGTTATACGTTGTACGTTATACGTTCTACGTTATACATTATACGTTAAACGTTGTACGTTATACGTTATACGTCATACGTTATACGTTATACGTTATACGTTATACGTTCTACGTTATACGTTATACGTTAAACGTTGTACGTTATACGTTATACGTTATACGTTATACGTTATACGTTATACGTTATACGTTATACGTTATACGTTATACGTTATACGTTATACGTTATACGTTATACGTTATACGTTATACGTTATACGTTATACGTTATACGTTATACGTTATGCGTTATAGGATATACGTTATACGTTATACGTTGTACGTTATACGTTATACGTTATACGTTATACGTTATACGTTATACGTTATACGTTATACGTTATACGTTATACGTTATACGTTATGCGTTATACGTTATGCGTTATAGGATATACGTTATACGTTATACGTTGTACGTTATACGTTATACGTTATACGTTATATGTTATACGTCATGCGATATACATTATACGTTATTCGTTATACGGTATACGTTAAACGTTGTACGTTATACGTTATACCTTATACGTTATACGTTATACGTTGGACGTTATACGTTATACGTTATACGTTATACGTTATACGCCATACGTTATACGTTATACGTTATACGTTATACGTTATACGTTATACGTTATACGTTATACGTTATACGTTATACGTTATACGTTATACATTATACGTTAGACGTTATACGTTAAACGTTGTACGTTATACGTTATACGTTATACGTTATACGTTATACGTTATACGTTATACGTTATACGTTATACGTTATACGTTATACGTTATACGTTATACGTTATACGTTATACGTTATACGTTATACGTTATACGTTATATTATACGTTATACATTATACGTTATGTGTTATAGGATATACGTTATACGTTATACGTTGTACGTTATACGTTATACGTTATACGTTATACGTTATACGTTATACGTTAAACGTTGTACGTTATACGTTATACGTTATATAATACGTTATACGCTATACGTTGTACGTTATACGTTATACGTTATACGTTAAACGTTGTACGTTATACGTTATACGTCATACGTTATACGTTATACGTTATACGTTCTACGTTATACGTTATACGTTAAACGTTGTACGTTATACGTTATACGTTATACGTTATACGTTATACGTTATACGTTATGCGTTATACGTTATACGTTATACGTTATACGTTATACGTTATACGTTATACGTTATACGTTATACGTTATACGTTATACGTTATACGTAATACGTAATACGTCATACGTTTTACGTTAATCGTTATACGTTATACGTTACACGCTATACGTTATACGTTATACGTTATACGTTATACGTTATACGTTATACGTTATACGTTATACGTTATACGTTATACGTTATACGTTATACGTTATACGTTATACGTTATACGTTATACGTTATACGTTATACGTTATACGTTATACGTTATACGTTATACGTTATACGTTATACGTTATACGTTATACGTTATGCGTTATAGGATATACGTTATACGTTATACGTTGTACGTTATACGTTATACGTTATACGTTATACGTTATACGTTATACGTTATACGTTATACGTTATACGTTATACGTTATGCGTTATACGTTATGCGTTATAGGATATACGTTATACGTTATACGTTGTACGTTATACGTTATACGTTATACGTTATATGTTATACGTCATGCGATATACGTTATACGTTATTCGTTATACGGTATACGTTAAACGTTGTACGTTATACGTTATACCTTATACGTTATACGTTATACGTTGGACGTTATACGTTATACGTTATACGTTATACGTTATACGCCATACGTTATACGTTATACGTTATACGTTATACGTTATACGTTATACGTTATACGTTATACGTTATACGTTATACGTTATACGTTATACGTTATACGTTAGACGTTATACGTTAAACGTTGTACGTTATACGTTATACGTTATACGTTATACGTTATACGTTATACGTTATACGTTATACGTTAAACGTTGTACGTTATACGTTATACGTTATACGTTATACGTTATACGTTATACGTTATACGTTATACGTTATACGTTATACGTTATACGTTATACGTTATACGTTATACGTTATACGTTATACGTAATACGTAATACGTCATACGTTTTACGTTAATCGTTATACGTTATACGTTACACGCTATACGTTATACGTTATACGTTATACGTTATACGTTATACGTTATACGTTATACGTTATACGTTATACGTTATACGTTATACGTTATACGTTATACGTTATACGTTATACGTTATACGTTATACGTTATACGTTATACGTTATACGTTATACGTTATACGTTATACGTTATACGTTATACGTTATACGTTATACGTTATACGTTATACGTTATACGTTATACGTTATACGTTATACGTTATACGTTATACGTTATACGTTATACGTTATACGTTATACGTTATGCGTTATAGGATATACGTTATATGTTATACGTTGTACGTTATACGTTATACGTTATACGTTATACGTTATACGTTATACGTTATACGTTAAACGTTATACGTTATACGTTATACGATATACGTTATACGTTATACGTTATACGTTATACGTTATACGTTATACGTTATACGTTATACGTTATACGTTATACGTTATACGTTATACGTTGTACGTTATACGTTATACGCTTTACGTTATACGTTAGACGTTGTACGTTATACGTTATACGTTATACGTTATACGCTATACGTTATACGTTATACGTTATACGTTATACGTTATACGTTATACGTTATACGTTAGACGTTGTACGTTATACGTTATACGTTATACGTTATACGCTATACGTTATACGTTATACGTTATACGTTATACGTTATACGTTGTACGTTATACGTTATACGTTATACGTTAGACGTTGTACGTTATACGTTCTACGTTATACGTTATACGTTAAACGTTGTACGTTATACGTTATACGTTATACGTTATTCGTTATACGTTATACGTTATACGTTATACGTTATACGTTATACGTTATACGTTATACGTTATACGTTATACGTTATACATTATACGTTACACGTTATACGTTATACGTTATACTGTATACGTTTATACGTTATACGTTATACGTTATACGTTATACGTCATACGTTATACGTTATACGTTATACGTTATACGTTCTACGTTATACGTTATACGTTAAACGTTGTACGTTATACGTTATACGTTATACCTTATACGTTATACGTTATACGTTATACGTTATACATTATACGTTATACGTTGAACTTTGTACGATATACGTTATACGTTATACGTTATACGTTATACGTTATACGTTAAACGTTGTACGTTATACGTTATACGTCATGCGTTATACGTTATACGTTATACGTTCTATGTTATACGTTATACGTTAAACGTTGTACGTTATACGTTATACGTTATACGTTATACGTTATACGTTATACGTTATGCGTTATACGTTATACGTTATACGTTATACGTTATACGTTATACGTTATACGTTATACGTTATACGTTATACGTTATACGTTATACGTAATACGTAATACGTCATACGTTTTACGTTAATCGCTATACGTTATACGTTACACGCTATACGTTATACGTTATACGTTATACGTTATACGTTATACGTTATACGTTATACGTTATACGTTATACGTTATACGTTATACGTTATACGTTATAACGTTATACGTTATACGTTATACGTTATACGTTATACGTTATACGTTATACGTTATACGTTATACGTTATACGTTATACGTTATACGTTATACGTTATACGTTATACGTTATACGTTATACGTTATACGTTGTACGTTATACGTTATACGTTATACGTTATACGTTATACGTTATGCGTTATAGGATATACGTTATACGTTATACGTTGTACGTTATACGTTATACGTTATACGTTATACGTTATACGTTATACGTTGTACGTTATACGTTATACGTTAAACGTTATACGTTATACGTTATACGATATACGTTATACGTTATACGTTATACGTTATACGTTATACGTTATACGTTATACGTTATACGTTATACGTTATACGTTATACGTTGTACGTTATACGTTATACGTTATACGTTATACGTTAGACGTTGTACGTTATACGTTATACGTTATACATTATACGTTATACGTTGAACTTTGTACGATATACGTTATACGTTATACGTTATACGTTATACGTTATACGTTAAACGTTGTACGTTATACGTTATACGTCATGCGTTATACGTTATACGTTATACGTTCTATGTTATACGTTATACGTTAAACGTTGTACGTTATACGTTATACGTTATACGTTATACGTTATACGTTATACGTTATGCGTTATACGTTATACGTTATACGTTATACGTTATACGTTATACGTTATACGTTATACGTTATACGTTATACGTTATACGTTATACGTTATACGTTATACGTAATACGTAATACGTCATACGTTTTACGTTAATCGTTATACGTTATACGTTATACGTTATACGTTATCCGTTATACGTTATACGTTATACGTTATACGTTATACGTTATACGTTATACGTTATACGTTATACGTTATACGTTATACGTTATACGTTATACGTTATACGTTATACGTTATACGTTATACGTTATACGTTATACGTTATACGTTATGCGTTATAGGATATACGTTATACGTTATACGTTGTACGTTATACGTTATACGTTATACGTTATACGTTATACGTTGTACGTTATACGTTATACGTTAAACGTTATACGTTATACGTTATACGATATACGTTATACGTTATACGTTATACGTTATACGTTATACGTTATACGTTATACGTTATACGTTATACGTTATACGTTATACGTTATACGTTATACGTTATACGTTGTACGTTATACGTTATACGTTATACGTTATACGTTAGACGTTGTACGTTATACGTTATACGTTACACGTTATACGCTATACGTTATACGTTATACGTTATACGTTATACGTTATACGTTATACGTTATACGTTATACGTTATACGTTATACGTTATACGTTATACGTTATACGTTATACGTTATACGTTATACGTTGTACGTTATACGTTATAGGTTATATGTTATACGACATGCGATATACGTTATACGTTATTCGTTATACGGTATACGTTAAACGTTGTACGTTATACGTTATACGTTATACGTTATACGTTATACGTTAAACGTTAAACGTTGTACGTTATACGTTACACGTTTTACGTTATACGTTATACGTTATACGTTATACGTTATACGTTATACGTTATACGTTATACGTTATACGTTATACGTTATACGTTATGCGTTATAGGATATACGTTATACGTTATACGTTCTACGTTATACGTTATACGTTATACGTTATATGTTATACGTCATGCGATATACGTTATACGTTATTCGTTATACGGTATACGTTAAACGTTGTACGTTATACGTTATACGTTATACGTTATACGTTATACGTTGGACGTTATACGTTATACGTTATACGATATACGTTATGCGTTATACGTTATACGTTATACGTTACACGTTATACGTTATACGTTATACTGTATACGTTATACGTTATACGTTATGCGTTATACGTTATACGTCATACGTTATACGTTATACGTTATACGTTATACGTTATACGTTCTACGTTATACGTTATACGTTATACGTTATACGTTATACTGTATACGTTATACGTTATACGTTATACGTTATACGCCATACGTTATACGTTATACGTTATACGTTATACGTTGAACTTTGTACGATATACGTTATACGTTATACGTTATACGTTATACGTTATACGTTAAACGTTGTACGTTATACGTTATACGTCATGCGTTATACGTTATACGTTATACGTCCTATGTTATACGTTATACGTTAAACGTTGTACGTTATACGTTATACGTTATACGTTATACGTTATACGTTACACGTTATGTGTTATACGTTATACGTTATAAGTTATACGTTATACGTTGTACGTTACACGTTATACGTTATACGTTATACTGTATACGTTATACGTTATACGTTATACGTTATACGTTATACTGTATACGTTATACGTTATACGTTATACGTTATACGTTATACGTCATACGTTATACGTTATACGTTATACGTTATACGTTATACGTTATACGTTATACGTTATACGTTATACGTTATACGTTATACGTTATACGTAATACGTTATACGTTATACGTTAAACGTTGTACGTTATACGTTATACGTCATGCGTTATAACGTTATACGTTATACGTTCTATGTTATACGTTATACGTTAAACGTTGTACGTTATACGTTATACGTTATACGTTATACGTTATACGTTATACGTTATACGTTGTACGTTACACGTTATACGTTATACGTTATACTGTATACGTTATACGTTATACGTTATACGTTATACGTTATACTGTATACGTTATACGTTATACGTTATACGTTATACGTTATACGTCATACGTTATACCTTATACGTTATACGTTATACGTTATACGTTATACGTTATACGTTATACGTTGTACGTTATACGTTATACGTTATACGTTTAATACGTTATACGTTATGCGTTATAGGATATACGTTATACGTTATACGTTGTACGTTATACGTTATACGTTATACGTTGGACGTTATACGTTATACGTTATACGTTATACGTTATACGTTATACGTTATACGTTATACGTTATACGTTATACGTTATACGTTATACGTTATACGTTATTACGTTATACGTAATACGTTATACGACATACGTTATACGTTATACGTTATACGTTATACGTTATACGTTATACGTTATACGTTATACGTTATACGTTATGCGTTATACGTTATACGTTATACGTTATGCGTTATAGGATATAGGTTATACGTTATACGTTGTACGTTATACGTTATACGTTATACGTTATACGTTATACGTTATACGTTATACGTTATACGTTATTCCTTATACGTTATACGTTATACGTTATACGTTGTACATTATACGTTATACGTTGAACGTTGTGCGATATACGTTATACGTTATACGTTATACGTTATACGTTATACGTTAAACGTTGTACGTTATACGTTATACGTCATACGTTATACGTTATACGTTATACGTTATACGTTATACGTTATACGTTATACGTTACACGTTAAACGTTATACGTTATACTGTATACGTTATACGTTATACGTTATACGTTATACGTTATACGTTATACGTTATACGTTATACGTTATACGTTATACGTCATACGTTGTACGTTATACGTTAAACGTTGTACGTTATACGTAATACGTTATACCTTATACGTTATACGTTATACGTTATACGTTATACGTTATACATTATACGTTATACGTTGAACGTTGTACGATATACGTTATACGTTATACGTTATACGTTATACGTTATACGTTAAACGTTGTACGTTATACGTTATACGTCATACGTTAAACTGTATACGTTATACGTTATACGTTATACGTTATACGTTATACTGTATACGTTATACGTTATACGTTATACGTTATACGCCATACGTTATACGTTATACGTTGAACGTTGTACGATATACGTTATACGTTATACGTTATACGTTATACGTTATACGTTAAACGTTGTACGTTATACGTTATACGTTATACGTTATACGTTATACGTTATACTGTATACGTTCTACGTTATACGTTATACGTTATACGCATACGTTATACGTTATACGTTATACGTTATACGTTATACGTTATACGTTATACGTTATACGTTATACGTTATACGTTATACGTTATACGTTATACGTTACACGTTATACGTTATACGTTATACTGTATACGTTATACGTTATACGTTATACGTTATACGTTATACGTTATACGTTCTACGTTATACGTTATACGTTAAACGTTGTACGTTATACGTTATACGTTATACGTTATTCGTTATACGTTATACGTTATACGTTATACGTTATACGTTACACGTTATACGTTATACGTTACGCGTTATAGGATATACGTTATACGTTATACGTTGTACGTTATACGTTATACGTTGTACGTTATACGTTCTACGTTATACGTTATACGTTATACGTTATACGTTATACGTTATACGTTATACGTTATACGTTATACGTTATACGTTATACGTTATACGTTATACGTTATACGTTATACGTTATACGTAATACGTTATACGACATACGTTATACGTTATACGTTATACGTTATACGTTATACGTTATACGTTATACGTTATACGTTATGCGTTATAGGATATACGTTATACGTTATACGTTGTACGTTGTACGTTATACGTTATACGTTATACGTTGTACGTTATACGTTCTACGTTATACATTATACGTTAAACGTTGTACGTTATACGTTATACGTTATACGTTATACGTTACACGTTATACGTTATACGTTATACTGTATACGTTATACGTTATACGTTATACGTTATACGTTATACGTTATATGTTATACGTCATGCGATATACGTTATACGTTATTCGTTATACGGTATACGTTAAACGTTGTACGTTATACGTTATACGTTATACGTTATACGTTATACGTTGGACGTTATACGTTATACGTTATACGATATACGTTATGCGTTATACGTTATACGTTATACGTTACACGTTATACGTTATACGTTATACTGTATACGTTATACGTTATACGTTATGCGTTATACGTTATACGTCATACGTTATACGTTATACGTTATACGTTATACGTTATACGTTCTACGTTATACGTTATACGTTATACGTTATACGTTATACTGTATACGTTATACGTTATACGTTATACGTTATACGCCATACGTTATACGTTATACGTTATACGTTATACGTTGAACTTTGTACGATATACGTTATACGTTATACGTTATACGTTATACGTTATACGTTAAACGTTGTACGTTATACGTTATACGTCATGCGTTATACGTTATACGTTATACGTCCTATGTTATACGTTATACGTTAAACGTTGTACGTTATACGTTATACGTTATACGTTATACGTTATACGTTACACGTTATGTGTTATACGTTATACGTTATAAGTTATACGTTATACGTTGTACGTTACACGTTATACGTTATACGTTATACTGTATACGTTATACGTTATACGTTATACGTTATACGTTATACTGTATACGTTATACGTTATACGTTATACGTTATACGTTATACGTCATACGTTATACGTTATACGTTATACGTTATACGTTATACGTTATACGTTATACGTTATACGTTATACGTTATACGTTATACGTTATACGTAATACGTTATACGTTATACGTTAAACGTTGTACGTTATACGTTATACGTCATGCGTTATACGTTATACGTTATACGTTCTATGTTATACGTTATACGTTAAACGTTGTACGTTATACGTTATACGTTATACGTTATACGTTATACGTTATACGTTATACGTTGTACGTTACACGTTATACGTTATACGTTATACTGTATACGTTATACGTTATACGTTATACGTTATACGTTATACGTTATACGTTATACTGTATACGTTATACGTTATACGTTATACGTTATACGTTATACGTCATACGTTATACCTTATACGTTATACGTTATACGTTATACGTTATACGTTATACGTTATACGTTGTACGTTATACGTTATACGTTATACGTTATACGTTATACGTTATGCGTTATAGGATATACGTTATACGTTATACGTTGTACGTTATACGTTATACGTTATACGTTGGACGTTATACGTTATACGTTATACGTTATACGTTATACGTTATACGTTATACGTTATACGTTATACGTTATACGTTATACGTTATACGTTATACGTTATACGTTATACGTAATACGTTATACGACATACGTTATACGTTATACGTTATACGTTATACGTTATACGTTATACGTTATACGTTATACGTTATACGTTATGCGTTATACGTTATACGTTATACGTTATGCGTTATAGGATATACGTTATACGTTATACGTTGTACGTTATACGTTATACGTTATACGTTATACGTTATACGTTATACGTTATACGTTATACGTTATTCCTTATACGTTATACGTTATACGTTATACGTTGTACATTATACGTTATACGTTGAACGTTGTGCGATATACGTTATACGTTATACGTTATACGTTATACGTTATACGTTAAACGTTGTACGTTATACGTTATACGTCATACGTTATACGTTATACGTTATACGTTATACGTTATACGTTATACGTTATACGTTACACGTTAAACGTTATACGTTATACTGTATACGTTATACGTTATACGTTATACGTTATACGTTATACGTTATACGTTATACGTTATACGTTATACGTTATACGTCATACGTTGTACGTTATACGTTAAACGTTGTACGTTATACGTAATACGTTATACCTTATACGTTATACGTTATACGTTATACGTTATACGTTATACATTATACGTTATACGTTGAACGTTGTACGATATACGTTATACGTTATACGTTATACGTTATACGTTATACGTTAAACGTTGTACGTTATACGTTATACGTCATACGTTAAACTGTATACGTTATACGTTATACGTTATACGTTATACGTTATACTGTATACGTTATACGTTATACGTTATACGTTATACGCCATACGTTATACGTTATACGTTGAACGTTGTACGATATACGTTATACGTTATACGTTATACGTTATACGTTATACGTTAAACGTTGTACGTTATACGTTATACGTCATACGTTAAACTATATACGTTATACGTTATACGTTATACGTTATACGTTATACTGTATACGTTCTACGTTATACGTTATACGTTATACGCCATACGTTATACGTTATACGTTATACGTTATACGTTATACGTTATACGTTATACGTTATACGTTATACGTTATACGTTATACGTTATACGTTATACGTTATACGTTATACGTTACACGTTATACGTTATACGTTATACTGTATACGTTATACGTTATACGTTATACGTTATACGTTATACGTTATACGTTCTACGTTATACGTTATACGTTAAACGTTGTACGTTATACGTTATACGTTATACGTTATTCGTTATACGTTATACGTTATACGTTATACGTTATACGTTACACGTTATACGTTATACGTTACGCGTTATAGGATATACGTTATACGTTATACGTTGTACGTTATACGTTATACGTTGTACGTTATACGTTCTACGTTATACGTTATACGTTATACGTTATACGTTATACGTTATACGTTATACGTTATACGTTATACGTTATACGTTATACGTTATACGTTATACGTTATACGTTATACGTTATACGTAATACGTTATACGACATACGTTATACGTTATACGTTATACGTTATACGTTATACGTTATACGTTATACGTTATACGTTATGCGTTATAGGATATACGTTATACGTTATACGTTGTACGTTGTACGTTATACGTTATACGTTATACGTTGTACGTTATACGTTCTACGTTATACATTATACGTTAAACGTTGTACGTTATACGTTATACGTTATACGTTATACGTTACACGTTATACGTTATACGTTATACTGTATACGTTATACGTTATACGTTATACGTTATACGTTATACGTTATACGTTATACGTTATACGTTATACGTTATACGTTATACATTATACGTTATACGTTGAACGTTGTACGATATACGTTAATCGTTATACGTTATACGTTATACGTTATACGTTATACGTTAAACGTTGTACGTTAAACGTTATACGCCATACGTTATACGTTATACGTTATACGTTCTACGTTATACGTTATACGTTAAACGTTGTACGTTATACGTTATACGTTATACGTTATACGTTATACGTTACACGTTATACGTTATACGTTATACGTTATACGTTCTACGTTATACGTTATACGTTAAACGTTGTACGTTATACGTTATACGTTATACGTTATTCGTTATACGTTATACGTTATACGTTATACGTTATACGTTATACGTTATACGTTATACGTTATACGTTATACGTTATACGTTATACGTTATACGTTACACGTTATACGTTATACGTTATACTGTATACGTTATACGTTATACGTTATACGTTATACGTTATACGTCATACGTTGTACGTTATACGTTATACGTTATACGTTATACGTTCTACGTTATACGTTATACGTTAAACGTTGTACGTTATACGTTATACGTCATACGTTAAACTGTATACGTTATACGTTATACGTTATACGTTATACGTTATACGTTATACTGTATACGTTATACGTTATACGTTATACGTTATACGCCATACGTTATACGTTATACGTTATACGTTATACGTTATACGTTATACGTTATACGTTATACGTTATACGTTATACGTTATACGTTATACGTTACACGTTATACGTTATACGTTATACTGTATACGTTATACGTTATACGTTATACGTTATACGTTATACGTTATACGTTATACGTTATACGTTCTACGTTATACGTTATACGTTAAACGTTGTACGTTATACGTTATACGTTATACGTTATTCGTTATACGTTATACGTTATACGTTATACGTATACGTTACACGTTATACGTTATACGTTACGCGTTATAGGATATACGTTATACGTTATACGTTGTACGTTATACGTTATACGTTGTACGTTATACGTTCTACGTTATAGGTTATACGTTATACGTTATACGTTATACGTTATACGTTATACTGTATACGTTATACGTTATACGTTATACGTTATACGTTATACGTTATACTGTATACGTTATACGTTATACGTTATACGTTATACGTTACACGTTATACGTTATACGTTCTACGTTATACGTTATACGTTAAACGTTGTACGTTATACGTTATACGTTATACGTTATACGTTACACGTTATACGTTATACGTTATACGTTATACTGTATACGTTATACGTTATACGTTATACGTTATACGTTATACGTTATACGTTATACGTTATACGTTATACGTCATACGTTATACGTTATACGTTATACGTTATACGTTATACGTTCTACGTTATACGTTATACGTTAAACGTTGTACGTTATACGTTATACGTTATACCTTATACGTTATACGTTATACGTTATACGTTATACGTTATACATTATACGTTATACGTTGAACGTTGTACGATATACGTTAATCGTTATACGTTATACGTTATACGTTATACGTTATACGTTAAACGTTGTACGTTAAACGTTATACGCCATACGTTATACGTTATACGTTATACGTTCTACGTTATACGTTATACGTTAAACGTTGTACGTTATACGTTATACGTTATACGTTATACGTTATACGTTATACGTTATACGTTGTACGTTATACGTTATACGTTATACGTTATACGTTAGACGTTGTACGTTATACGTTATACGTTATACGTTATACGCTATACGTTATACGTTATACGTTATACGTTACACGTTATACGTTATACGTTATACTGTATACGTTATACGTTATACGTTATACGTTATACGTTATACGTTATACGTTATACGTTATACGTTCTACGTTATACGTTATACGTTAAACGTTGTACGTTATACGTTATACGTTATACGTTATTCGTTATACGTTTATACGTTTATACGTTATACGTTATACGTTATACGTTATACTGTATACGTTATACGTTATACGTTATACGTTATACGTTATACGTATACGTTATACGTTATACGTTATACGTTATACGTTATACGTTATACGTTATACGTTACACGTTATACGTTATACGTTATACTGTATACGTTATACGTTATACGTTATACGTTATACGTTATACTGTATACGTTATACGTTATACGTTATACGTTATACGTTATACGTCATACGTTATACGTTATACGTTATACGTTATACGTTCTACGTTATACGTTATACGTTAAACGTTGTACGTTATACGTTATACGTTATACGTTATACGTTACACGTTATACGTTATACGTTATACTGTATACGTTATACGTTATACGTTATACGTTATACGTTATACGTCATACGTTATACGTTATACGTTATACGTTATACGTCATACGTTATACGTTATACGTTACACGTTATACGTTATACGTTACGCGTTATAAGATATACGTTATACGTTATACGTTATACGTTATACGTTATACGTTATACGTTATACGTTATGCGTTATAGGATATACGTTATACGTTATACGTTGTACGTTATACGTTATACGTTACACGCTATACGTTATACGTTATACGTTATACGTTATACGTTATACGTTATACGTTATACGTTATACGTTATACGTTATACGTTATACGTTATACGTTATGCGTTATACGTTATACGTTATACGTCATACGTTGTACGTTATACGTTATACGTTATACGTTATACGTTATACATTATACGTTATAAGTTATACGTTATACGTTATACGTTGTACGTTATACGTTATACGTTAGACGCTATACGTTATACGTTATACGTGATACGTTATACGTTATACGTTATACGTTATACGTTATACGTTATACGTTATACATTATACGTTATACGTTATACGTTATACGTTATACGTTATACGTTGTACGTTATACGACATACGTTATACGTTATACGTTATACGTTATACGTTATACGTTATACGTTATACGTTATACGTTATGTGTTATAGGATATACGTTATACGTTATACGTTGTACGTTATACGTTATACGTTATACGTTATACGTTATACGTTATACGTTACGCGTTGTACGTTATACGTTATACGTTATACGTTATACGTTATACGTTGTACGTTATACGTTATACGTTATACGTTATACGTTATACGTTATACGTTATACGTTAAACGTTGTACGTTATACGTTATACGTTATACGTTATACGTTATACGTTATACGTTATACGTTATACGTTATACGTTATACCTTATACGTTATACGACATACGTTATACGTTATACGTTATACGTTATACGTTATACGTTATACGTTATACGTTATACGTTATACGTTATGCGTTATAGGATATACGTTGTACGTTATACGTTATACGTTATACGTTATACGTTATACGTTATACGTTATACGTTATACGTTATACGTTATACGTTATACGTTATGCGTTATAGGATATACGTTATACGTTATACGTTGTACGTTAGACGTTATACGTTATACGTTATACGTTACACGTTATACGTTATACGTTATTCGTTATACGTTATACGTTATACGTTATACGTTATGCGTTATAGGATATACGTTATACGTTATACGTTGTACGTTATACGTTATACGTTATACGTTATACGTTATACGTTATACGTTATACGTTATACGTTATACGTTATAAGTTATACGTTATACGTTAGACGTTATACGTTATACGTTATACGTTACACGTTATACGTTATACGTTATTCGTTATACGTTATACGTTATACGTTATACGTTATACGTTATACGTTATACGTTATACGTTACACGTTATACGTTATACGTTATACTGTATACGTTATACGTTATACGTTATACGTTATACGTTATACGTTATACGTTATATGTTATACGTTATACGTTATACGTTATACGTTATGCGTTATAGGATATACGTTATACGTTATACGTTGTACGTTATACGTTATACGTTATACGTTATACGTTATACGTTATACGTTATACGTTATACGTTATACGTTATACGTTATACGTTATACGTTATACGTTAGACGTTATACGTTATACGTTATACGTTACACGTTATACGTTATACGTTATTCGTTATACGTTATACGTTATACGTTATACGTTATGCGTTATAGGATATACGTTATACGTTATACGTTGTACGTTATACGTTATACGATATACGTTATACGTTATACGTTGTACGTTATACGTTATACGTTATACGTTATATGTTATACGTCATGCGATATACGTTATACGTTATTCGTTATACGGTATACGTTAAACGTTGTACGTTATACGTTATACGTTATACGTTATACGTTATACGTTGGACGTTATACGTTATACGTTATACGTTATACGTTATACGTTATACGTTATACGTTATACGTTATACGTTACACGTTATACGTTATACGTTATACTGTATACGTTATACGTTATACGTTATACGTTATACGTTATATGTCATACGTTGTACGTTATACGTTATACGTTATACGTTCTACGTTATACGTTATACGTTAAACGTTGTACGTTATACGTAATACGTTATACCTTATACGTTATACGTTATACGTTATACGTTATACGTTATACATTATACGTTATACGTTGAACGTTGTACGATATACGTTATACGTTATACGTTATACGTTATACGTTATACGTTAAACGTTGTACGTTATACGTTATACGTCATACGTTAAACTGTATACGTTATACGTTATACGTTATACGTTATACGTTATACTGTATACGTTATACGTTATACGTTATACGTTATACGCCATACGTTATACGTTACACGTTGAACGTTGTACGATATACGTTATACGTTATACGTTATACGTTATACGTTATACGTTAAACGTTGTACGTTATACGTTATACGTCATACGTTAAACTATATACGTTATACGTTATACGTTATACGTTATACGTTATACTGTATACGTTATACGTTATACGTTATACGTTATACGCCATACGTTATACGTTATACGTTATACGTTATACGTTATACGTTATACGTTATACGTTATACGTTATACGTTATACGTTATACGTTATACTGTATACGTTATACGTTATACGTTATACGTTATACGTTATACTGTATACGTTATACGTTATACGTTATACGTTATACGTTATACGTCATACGTTATACGTTATACGTTATACGTTATACGTTCTACGGTATACGTTATACGTTAAACGTTGTACGTTATGCGTTATAGGATATACGTTATACGTTATACGTTGTACGTTGTACGTTATACGTTATACGTTATACGTTGTACGTTATACGTTCTACGTTATACATTATACGTTAAACGTTGTACGTTATACGTTATACGTTATACGTTATACGTTATACGTTATACGTTATACGTTATACGTTATACGCCATACGTTAAACGTTGTACGTTATAGGTTATACGTTATACGTTATACGTTATACGTTATACGTTATACGTTATACCTTATACGTTATACGTTATACGTTATACGTTGTACATTATACGTTATACGTTGAACGTTGTACGATATACGTTATACGTTATACGTTATACGTTATACGTTATACGTTAAACGTTGTACGTTATACGGTATACGTCATACGTTATACGTTATACGTTATACGTTATACGTTCTACGTTATACGTTATACGTTAAACGTTGTACGTTATACGTTATACGTTATACGTTATACGTTATTCGTTATACGTTATACGTTATACGTTATACGTTAAACGTTACACGTTATACGTTATACGTTATACGTTATACGTTATACGTTATACGTTATACGTTACACGTTATACGTTATACGTTATACTGTATACGTTATACGTTATACGTTATACGTTATACGTAATACGTCATACGTTGTACGTTATACGTTATACGTTATACGTTCTACGTTATACGTTATACGTTAAACGTTGTACGTTATACGTTATACGTCATACGTTAAACTGTATACGTTATACGTTATACGTTATACGTTATACGTTATACGTTATACTGTATACGTTATACGTTATACGTTATACGTTATACGCCATACGTTATACGTTATACGTTATACGTTATACGTTATACGTTATACGTTATACGTTATACGTTATACGTTATACGTTATACGTTATACGTTACACGTTATACGTTATACGTTATACTGTATACGTTATACGTTATACGTTATACGTTATACGTTATACGTTATACGTTATACGTTATACGTTCTACGTTATACGTTATACGTTAAACGTTGTACGTTATACGTTATACGTTATACGTTATTCGTTATACGTTATACGTTATACGTTATACGTTATACGTTACACGTTATACGTTATACGTTACGCGTTATAGGATATACGTTATACGTTATACGTTATACGTTGTACGTTATACGTTATACGTTGTACGTTATACGTTCTACGTTATAGGTTATACGTTATACGTTATACGTTATACGTTATACGTTATACGTTATACGTAATACGTTACACGTTATACGTTATACGTTATACTGTATACGTTATACGTTATACGTTATACGTTATACGTTATACTGTATACGTTATACGTTATACGTTATACGTTATACGTTACACGTTATACGTTATACGTTCTACGTTATACGTTATACGTTAAACGTTGTACGTTATACGTTATACGTTATACGTTATACGTTACACGTTATACGTTATACGTTATACTGTATACGTTATACGTTATACGTTATACGTTATACGTTATACGTTATACGTTATACGTTATACGTTATACGTCATACGTTATACGTTATACGTTATACGTTATACGTTCTACGTTATACGTTATACGTTAAACGTTGTACGTTATACGTTATACGTTATACCTTATACGTTATACGTTATACGTTATACGTTATACGTTATACATTATACGTTATACGTTGAACGTTGTACGATATACGTTAATCGTTATACGTTATACGTTATACGTTATACGTTATACGTTAAACGTTGTACGTTAAACGTTAAACGTTGTACGTTATACGTTATACGTTATACGTTATACGTTATACGTAATACGTTACACGTTATACGTTATACGTTATACTGTATACGTTATACGTTATACGTTATACGTTATACGTTATACGTTATACGTTATACGTTCTACGTTATACGTTATACGTTAAACGTTGTACGTTATACGTTATACGTTATACGTTATTCGTTATACGTTATACGTTATACGTTATACGTTATACGTTACACGTTATACGTTATACGTTACGCGTTATAGGATATACGTTATACGTTATACGTTGTACGTTATACGTTATACGTTGTACGTTATACGTTCTACGTTATAGGTTATACGTTATACGTTATACGTTATACGTTATACGTTATACGTTATACGTAATACGTTACACGTTATACGTTATACGTTATACTGTATACGTTATACGTTATACGTTATACGTTATACGTTATACTGTATACGTTATACGTTATACGTTATACGTTATACGTTACACGTTATACGTTATACGTTCTACGTTATACGTTATACGTTAAACGTTGTACGTTATACGTTATACGTTATACGTTATACGTTACACGTTATACGTTATACGTTATACTGTATACGTTATACGTTATACGTTATACGTTATACGTTATACATTATACGTTATACGTTATACGTTATACGTCATACGTTATACGTTATACGTTATACGTTATACGTTCTACGTTATACGTTATACATTATACGTTATACGTTATACGTTATACGTAATACGTTACACGTTATACGTTATACGTTATACTGTATACGTTATACGTTATACGTTATACGTTATACGTTATACGTTATACGTTATACGTTATACGTTCTACGTTATACGTTATACGTTAAACGTTGTACGTTATACGTTATACGTTATACGTTATTCGTTATACGTTATACGTTATACGTTATACGTTATACGTTATACGTTATACTGTATACGTTATACGTTATACGTTATACGTTATACGTTATACTGTATACGTTATACGTTATACGTTATACGTTATACGTTATACGTTATACGTTATACGTTATACGTTATACGTTACACGTTATACGTTATACGTTATACTGTATACGTTATACGTTATACGTTATACGTTATACGTTATACTGTATACGTTATACGTTATACGTTATACGTTATACGTTATACGTCATACGTTATACGTTATACGTTATACGTTATACGTTCTACGTTATACGTTATACGTTAAACGTTGTACGTTATACGTTATACGTTATACGTTATACGTTACACGTTATACGTTATACGTTATACTGTATACGTTATACGTTATACGTTATACGTTATACGTTATACGTCATACGTTATACGTTATACGTTATACGTTATACGTCATACGTTATACGTTATACGTTACACGTTATACGTTATACGTTACGCGTTATAAGATATACGTTATACGTTATACGTTGTACGTTATACGTTATACGTTGTACGTTATACATTCTACGTTATACGTTATACGTAATACGTTATACGTTATACGTTATACGTTATACGTTATACGTCATACGTTATACGTTATACGTTATACGTTATACGTTATACGTTATACGTTATACGTTATACGTTATACGTTATACGTTATACGTTATACGTTATGCGTTATAGGATATACGTTATACGTTATACGTTGTACGTTATACGTTATACGTTACACGCTATACGTTATACGTTATACGTTATACGTTATACGTTATACGTTACACGTTATACGTTATACGTTATACGTTATACGTTATACGTTATACGTTATACGTTATACGTTATACGTTATGCGTTATAGGATATACGTTATACGTTATACGTTGTACGTTATACGTTATACTTTACACGCTATACGTTATACGTTATACGTTATACGTTATACGTTATACGTTATACGTTATACGTTATACGTTATACGTTATACGTTATACGTTATACGTTATGCGTTATACGTTATACGTTATACGTCATACGTTTTACGTTATACGTTATACGTTATACGTTATACGTTATACTGTATACGTTATACGTTATACGTTATACGTTATACGTTATACTGTATACGTTATACGTTATACGTTATACGTTATACGTTATACGTTATACGTTATACGTTATACGTAATACGTTACACGTTATACGTTATACGTTATACTGTATACGTTATACGTTATACGTTATACGTTATACGTTATACTGTATACGTTATACGTTATACGTTATACGTTATACGTTACACGTTATACGTTATACGTTCTACGTTATACGTTATACGTTAAACGTTGTACGTTATACGTTATACGTTATACGTTATACGTTACACGTTATACGTTATACGTTATACTGTATACGTTATACGTTATACGTTATACGTTATACGTTATACGTTATACGTTATACGTTATACGTTATACGTCATACGTTATACGTTATACGTTATACGTTATACGTTCTACGTTATACGTTATACGTTATACGTTAAACGTTGTACGTTATACGTTATACGTTATACCTTATACGTTATACGTTATACGTTATACGTTATACGTTATACATTATACGTTATACGTTGAACGTTGTACGATATACGTTAATCGTTATACGTTATACGTTATACGTTATACGTTATACGTTAAACGTTGTACGTTAAACGTT
This sequence comes from Ptiloglossa arizonensis, assembly GCF_051014685.1. Taxonomy (NCBI): domain Eukaryota; kingdom Metazoa; phylum Arthropoda; class Insecta; order Hymenoptera; family Colletidae; genus Ptiloglossa; species Ptiloglossa arizonensis. The sequence goes on from NW_027479570.1 coordinate 30,912, forward strand.
ATACGCCATACGTTATACGTTATACGTTATACGTTCTACGTTATACGTTATACGTTAAACGTTGTACGTTATACGTTATACGTTATACGTTATACGTTATACGTTATACGTTATACGTTATACGTTGTACGTTATACGTTATACGTTATACGTTATACGTTAGACGTTGTACGTTATACGTTATACGTTATACGTTATACGCTATACGTTATACGTTATACGTTATACGTTACACGTTATACGTTATACGTTATACTGTATACGTTATACGTTATACGTTATACGTTATACGTTATACGTTATACGTTATACGTTATACGTTCTACGTTATACGTTATACGTTAAACGTTGTACGTTATACGTTATACGTTATACGTTATTCGTTATACGTTATACGTTATACGTTATACGTTATACGTTATACGTTATACTGTATACGTTATACGTTATACGTTATACGTTATACGTTATACTGTATACGTTATACGTTATACGTTATACGTTATACGTTATACGTTATACGTTATACGTTATACGTTATACGTTACACGTTATACGTTATACGTTATACTGTATACGTTATACGTTATACGTTATACGTTATACGTTATACTGTATACGTTATACGTTATACGTTATACGTTATACGTTATACGTCATACGTTATACGTTATACGTTATACGTTATACGTTCTACGTTATACGTTATACGTTATACTGTATACGTTATACGTTATACGTTATACGTTATACGTTATACGTCATACGTTATACGTTATACGTTATACGTTATACGTCATACGTTATACGTTATACGTTACACGTTATACGTTATACGTTACGCGTTATAAGATATACGTTATACGTTATACGTTGTACGTTATACGTTATACGTTGTACGTTATACATTCTACGTTATACGTTATACGTAATACGTTATACGTTATACGTTATACGTTATACGTTATACGTCATACGTTATACGTTATACGTTATACGTTATACGTTATACGTTATACGTTATACGTTATACGTTATACGTGATACGTTATACGTTATACGTTATACGTTATGCGTTATAGGATATACGTTATACGTTGTACGTTATACGTTATACGTTACACGCTATACGTTATACGTTATACGTTATACGTTATACGTTATACGTTATACGTTATACGTTATACGTTATACGTTATACGTTATACGTTATACGTTATACGTTATACGTTATACGTTATGCGTTATAGGATATACGTTATACGTTATACGTTGTACGTTATACGTTATACGTTACACGCTATACGTTATACGTTATACGTTATACGTTATACGTTATACGTTATACGTTATACGTTATACGTTATACGTTATACGTTATACGTTATACGTTATACGTTATACGTTATGCGTTATACGTTATACGTTATACGTCATACGTTTTACGTTATACGTTATACGTTATACGTTATACGTTATACATTATACGTTATAAGTTATACGTTATACGTTATACGTTGTACGTTATACGTTATACGTTAGACGCTATACGTTATACGTTATACGTGATACGTTATACGTTATACGTTATACGTTATACGTTATACGTTATACGTTATACATTATACGTTATACGTTATACGTTATACGTTATACGTTATACGTTATACGTTATACGACATACGTTATACGTTATACGTTATACGTTATACGTTATACGTTATACGTTATACGTTATACGTTATGTGTTATAGGATATACGTTATACGTTATACGTTGTACGTTATACGTTATACGTTATACGTTATACGTTATACGTTATACGTTACGCGTTGTACGTTATACGTTATACGTTATACGTTATACGTTATACGTTGTACGTTATACGTTATACGTTATACGTTATACGTTATACGTTATACGTTATACGTTAAACGTTGTACGTTATACGTTATACGTTATACGTTATACGTTATACGTTATACGTTATACGTTATACGTTATACGTTATACCTTATACGTTATACGACATACGATATACGTTATACGTTATACGTTATACGTTATACGTTATACGTTATACGTTATACGTTATACGTTATGCGTTATAGGATATACGTTATACGTTATACGTTATACGTTATACGTTGTACGTTATACGTTATACGTTATACGTTATACGTTATACGTTATACGTTATACGTTATACGTTATACGTTATACGTTATACGTTATACGTTATGCGTTATAGGATATACGTTATACGTTATACGTTGTACGTTAGACGTTATACGTTATACGTTATACGTTACACGTTATACGTTATACGTTATTCGTTATACGTTATACGTTATACGTTATACGTTATGCGTTATAGGATATACGTTATACGTTATACGTTGTACGTTATACGTTATACGTTATACGTTATACGTTATACGTTATACGTTATACGTTATACGTTATACGTTATACGTTATACGTTATACGTTATACGTTAGACGTTAGACGTTATACGTTATACGTTATACGTTACACGTTATACGTTATACGTTATTCGTTATACGTTATACGTTATACGTTATACGTTATACGTTATACGTTATACGTTATACGTTACACGTTATACGTTATACGTTATACTGTATACGTTATACGTTATACGTTATACGTTATACGTTATACGTTATACGTTATATGTTATACGTTATACGTTATACGTTATACGTTATGCGTTATAGGATATACGTTATACGTTATACGTTGTACGTTATACGTTATACGTTATACGTTATACGTTATACGTTATACGTTATACGTTATACGTTATACGTTATACGTTATACGTTATACGTTAGACGTTATACGTTATACGTTATACGTTACACGTTATACGTTATACGTTATTCGTTATACGTTATACGTTATACGTTATACGTTATGCGTTATAGGATATACGTTATACGTTATACGTTGTACGTTATACGTTATACAATATACGTTATACGTTATACGTTGTACGTTATACGTTATACGTTATACGTTATATGTTATACGTCATGCGATATACGTTATACGTTATTCGTTATACGGTATACGTAAAACGTTGTACGTTATACGTTATACGTTATACGTTATACGTTATACGTTGGACGTTATACGTTATACGTTATACGTTATACGTTATACGTTATACGTTATACGTTATACGTTATACGTTACACGTTATACGTTATACGTTATACTGTATACGTTATACGTTATACGTTATACGTTATACGTTATACTGTATACGTTATACGTTATACGTTATACGTTATACGTTATACGTCATACGTTATACGTTATACGTTATACGTTATACGTTCTACGTTATACGTTATACGTTAAACGTTGTACGTTACACGTTATACGTTATACGTTATACGTTACACGTTATACGTTATACGTTATACTGTATACGTTATACGTTATACGTTATACGTTATACGTTATACGTCATACGTTATACGTTATACGTTATACGTTATACGTCATACGTTATACGTTATACGTTACACGTTATACGTTATACGTTACGCGTTATAAGATATACGTTATACGTTATACGTTGAACGTTATACGTTATACGTTGTACGTTATACATTCTAGGTTATACGTTATACGTAATACGTTATACGTTATACGTTATACGTTATACGTTATACGTCATACGTTATACGTTATACGTTATACGTTATACGTTATACGTTATACGTTATACGTTATACGTTATACGTTATACGTTATACGTTATACGTTATACGTTATGCGTTATAGGATATACGTTATACGTTATACGTTGTACGTTATACGTTATACGTTACACGCTATACGTTATACGTTATACGTTATACGTTATACGTTATACGTTATACGTTATACGTTATACGTTATACGTTATACGTTATACGTTATACGTTATACGTTATACGTTATGCGTTATAGGATATACGTTATACGTTATACGTTGTACGTTATACGTTATACGTTACACGCTATACGTTATACGTTATACGTTATACGTTATACGTTATACGTTATACGTTATACGTTATACGTTATACGTTATACGTTATACGTTATACGTTATGCGTTATACGTTATACGTTATACGTCATACGTTATACGTTATACGTTATACGTTATACGTTATACGTTATACATTATACGTTATAAGTTATACGTTATACGTTATACGTTGTACGTTATACGTTATACGTTAGACGCTATACGTTATACGTTATACGTGATACGTTATACGTTATACGTTATACGTTATACGTTATACGTTATACGTTATACGTTATACATTATACGTTATACGTTATACGTTTTACGTTATACTTTATACGTTATACGTTATACGACATACGTTATACGTTGTACGTTATACGTTATACGTTATACGTTATACGTTATACGTTATACGTTATGTGTTATAGGATATACGTTATACGTTATACGTTGTACGTTATACGTTATACGTTATACGTTATACGTTATACGTTATACGTTACGCGTTGTACGTTATACGTTATACGTTATACGTTATACGTTATACGTTGTACGTTATACTGTATACGTTATACGTTATACGTTATACGTTATACGTTATACGTTATGCGTTATAGGATATACGTTATACGTTATACGTTGTACGTTATACGTTATACGTTATACGTTATACGTTACGCGTTGTACGTTATACGTTATACGTTATACGTTATACGTTATACGTTGTACGTTATACGTTATACGTTATACGTTATACGTTATACGTTACACGTTATACGTTATACGTTATTCGTTATACGTTATACGTTATACGTTATACGTTATGCGTTATAGGATATACGTTATACGTTATACGTTGTACGTTATACGTTATACGTTATACGTTATACGTTATACGTTATACGTTATACGTTATACGTTATACGTTATACCTTATACGTTATACGACATACGTTATACGTTATGCGTTATACGTTATACGTTATACGTTATACGTTATACGTTATACGTTATACGTTATGCGTTATAGGATATACGTTATACGTTATACGTTATACGTTATACGTTGTACGTTATACGTTATACGTTATACGTTATACGTTATACGTTATACGTTATACGTTATACGTTATACGTTATACGTTATACGTTATACGTTATGCGTTATAGGATATACGTTATACGTTATACGTTGTACGTTAGACGTTATACGTTATACGTTATACGTTACACGTTATACGTTATACGTTATTCGTTATACGTTATACGTTATACGTTATACGTTATGCGTTATAGGATATACGTTATACGTTATACGTTGTACGTTATACGTTATACGTTATACGTTATACGTTATACGTTATACGTTATACGTTATACGTTATACGTTATACGTTATACGTTATACGTTATACGTTAGACGTTATACGTTATACGTTATACGTTACACGTTATACGTTATACGTTATTCGTTATACGTTATACGTTATACGTTATACGTTATACGTTATACGTTATACGTTATACGTTACACGTTACACGTTATACGTTATACGATATACGTTATACTGTATACGTTATACGTTATACGTTATACGTTATACGTTATACGTTATACGTTATATGTTATACGTTATACGTTATACGTTATACGTTATGCGTTATAGGATATACGTTATACGTTATACGTTGTACGTTATACGTTATACGTTATACGTTATACGTTATACGTTATACGTTATACGTTATACGTTATACGTTATACGTTATACGTTATACGTTAGACGTTATACGTTATACGTTATACGTTACACGTTATACGTTATACGTTATTCGTTATACGTTATACGTTATACGTTATACGTTATGCGTTATAGGATATACGTTATACGTTATACGTTGTACGTTATACGTTATACGATATACGTTATACGTTATACGTTGTACGTTATACGTTATACGTTATACGTTATATGTTATACGTCATGCGATATACGTTATACGTTATTCGTTATACGGTATACGTTAAACGTTGTACGTTATACGTTATACGTTATACGTTATACGTTATACGTTGGACGTTATACGTTATACGTTATACGTTATACGTTATACGTTATACGTTATACGTTATACGTTATACGTTACACGTTATACGTTATACGTTATACTGTATACGTTATACGTTATACGTTATACGTTATACGTTATACGTCATACGTTATACGTTATACGTTATACGTTATACGTTGTACGTTATACGTTCTACGTTATACGTTATACGTTATACGTTATACGTTATACGTTATACGTTATACGTTATACGTTATATGTTACACGTTATACGTTATACGTTATACTGTATACGTTATACGTTATACGTTATACGTTATACGTTATACTGTATACGTTATACGTTATACGTTATACGTTATACGTTATACGTCATACGTTATACGTTATACGTTATACGTTATACGTTCTACGTTATACGTTATACGTTATACGTTAAACGTTGTACGTTATACGTTATACGTTATACGTTATACGTTATACGTTACACGTTATACGTTATACGTTATACTGTATACGTTATACGTTATACGTTATACGTTATACGTTATACGTCATACGTTATACGTTATACGTTATACGTTATACGTCATACGTTATACGTTATACGTTATACGTTATACGTTCTACGTTATACGTTATACGTTAAACGTTGTACGTTATACGTTATACGTTATACGTTCTACGTTATACGTTATACGTTATGCGTTATACGTTATACGTTATACGTTATACGTTATACGTTATACGTTATACGTTATACGTTATACGTTATACGTAATATGTAATACGTCATACGTTTTACGTTAATCGTTATACGTTATACGTTACACGCTATACGTTATACGTTATACGTTATACGTTATACGTTATACGTTATACGTTATACGTTATACGTTATACGTTATACGTTAAACGTTATACGTTATACGTTATACGTTATACGTTATACGTTATACGTTATAAGTTAGACGTTATACGTTATACGTTATACATTATACGTTATACGTTATACGTTATACGTTATACGTTATACGTTAAACGTTGTACGTTATACGTTATACGTTATACGTTATACGTTATACGTTGGACGTTATACGTTATACGTTATACGTTATACGTTATACGTTATACGTTATACGTTATACGTTATACGTTACACGTTATACGTTATACGTTATACTGTATACGTTATACGTTATACGTTATACGTTATACGTTATGCGTTATACGTTACACGTTATACGTTATACGTTATACTGTATACGTTATACGTTATACGTTATACGTTATACGTTATACGTCATACGTTATACGTTATACGTTATACGTTATACGTCATACGTTATACGTTATACGTTATACGTTATACGTTCTACGTTATACGTTATACGTTAAACGTTGTACGTTATACGTTATACGTTATACGTTCTACGTTATACGTTATACGTTATGCGTTATACGTTATACGTTATACGTTATACGTTATACGTTATACGTTATACGTTATACATTATACGTTATACGTAATATGTAATACGTCATACGTTTTACGTTAATCGTTATACGTTATACGTTACACGCTATACGTTATACGTTATACGTTATACGTTATACGTTATACGTTATACGTTATACGTTATACGTTATACGTTATACGTTAAACGTTATACGTTATACGTTATACGTTATACGTTATACGTTATACGTTATACGTTATACGTTATACGTTATACGTTATACGTTATACGTTATACGTTATACGTTATACGTTATACGTTATACGTTATACGTTATACGTTATACGTTATACGTTATACGTTATACGTTATACGTTATACGTTATACGTTATGCGTTATAGGATATACGTTATACGTTATTCGTTATACGTTATACGTTATACGTTATACGTTATACGTAATGCGTTATAGGATATACGTTATACGTTATACGTTGTACGTTATACGTTATACGTTATACGTTATATGTTATACGTCATGCGATATACGTTATACGTTATTCGTTATACGGTATACGTTAAACGTTGTACGTTATACGTTATACGTTATACGTTATACGTTATACGTTGGACGTTATACATTATACGTTATACGTTATACGCCATACGTTATACGTTATACGTTATACGTTATACGTTATACGTTATACGTTATACGTTATACGTTATACGTTATACGTTATACGTTATAAGTTATACGTTATACGTTATACGTTATACGTTATACGTTATACGTTATACGTTATACGTTATACGTTTTGCGTTATAGGATATACGTTATGCGTTATACGTTATACGTTATACGTTGTACGTTATACGTTATACGTTATACGTTATACGTTATACGTTATACGTTATACGTTATACGTTATACGTTATACGTTATACGTTATACGTTATACATTATACGTTATACGTTATACGTTATACGTTATACGTTATACGTTATACGTTATACGACATACGTTATACGTTATACGTTATACGTTATACGTTATACGTTATACGTTATACGTTATACGTTATACGTTATACGTTATGCGTTATAGGATATACGTTATACGTTATACGTTGTACGTTATACGTTATACGTTATACGTTGTACGTTATACGTTCTACGTTCTACGTTATACATTATACGTTAAACGTTGTACGTTATACGTTATACGTCATACGTTATACGTTATACGTTATACGTTCTACGTTCTACGTTCTACGTTATACGTTAAACGTTGTACGTTATACGTTATACGTTATACGTTATACGTTATACGTTATACGTTATACGTTATACGTTATACGTTATACGTTATACGTTATACGTTATACGTTATACGTTATACGTTATACGTTATACGTTATACGTTATACGTTATACGTTATACGTTATACGTTATACGTTATACGTTATACGTTATACGTTATACGTTATACGTTATACGTTATACGTTATACGTTATACGTTATACGTTATATGTTATACGTTATGCGTTATAGGATATACGTTATATGTTATACGTTGTACGTTATACGTTATACGTTATACGTTATACGTTATACGTTATACGTTATACGTTATACGTTGTACGTTAAACGTTGTACGTTATACGTTATACGATATACGTTATACGTTATACGTTATACGTTATACGTTATACGTTATACGTTATGCGTTATACGTTATACGTTATACGTTATACGTTATACGTTATACGTTATACGTTATGCGTTATAGGATATACGTTATACGTTATACGTTATACGTTATACGTTGTACGTTATACGTTATACGTTATACGTTATACGTTATACGTTATACGTTATACGTTATACGTTATACGTTATACGTTATACGTTATACGTTATGCGTTATAGGATATACGTTATACGTTATACGTTGTACGTTATACGTTGTACGTTAGACGTTATACGTTATACGTTATACGTTACACGTTATACGTTATACGTTATTCGTTATACGTTATACGTTATACGTTATACGTTATGCGTTATAGGATATACGTTATACGTTATACGTTGTACGTTATACGTTATACGTTATACGTTATACGTTATACGTTATACGTTATACGTTATACGTTATACGTTATACGTTATACGTTATACGTTAGACGTTATACGTTATACGTTATACGTTACACGTTATACGTTATACGTTATTCGTTATACGTTATACGTTATACGTTATACGTTATACGTTATACGTTATACGTCATACGTTACACGTTACACGTTATACGTTATACGTTATACGTTATACTGTATACGTTATACGTTATACGTTATACGTTATACGTTATACGTTATACGTTATATGTTATACGTTATACGTTATACGTTATACGTTATGCGTTATAGGATATACGTTATACGTTATACGTTGTACGTTATACGTTATACGTTATACGTTATACGTTATACGTTATACGTTATACGTTATACGTTATACGTTATACGTTATACGTTATACGTTAGACGTTATACGTTATACGTTATACGTTACACGTTATACGTTATACGTTATTCGTTATACGTTATACGTTATACGTTATACGTTATGCGTTATAGGATATACGTTATACGTTATACGTTGTACGTTATACGTTATACGATATACGTTATACGTTATACGTTGTACGTTATACGTTATACGTTATACGTTATATGTTATACGTCATGCGATATACGTTATACGTTATTCGTTATACGGTATACGTTAAACGTTGTACGTTATACGTTATACGTTATACGTTATACGTTATACGTTGGACGTTATACGTTATACGTTATACGTTATACGTTATACGTTATACGTTATACGTTATACGTTATACGTTACACGTTATACGTTATACGTTATACTGTATACGTTATACGTTATACGTTATACGTTATACGTTATACGTCATACGTTATACGTTATACGTTATACGTTATACGTTGTACGTTATACGTTCTACGTTATACGTTATACGTTATACGTTATACGTTATACGTTATACGTTATACGTTATACGTTATACGTTATATGTTACACGTTATACGTTATACGTTATACTGTATACGTTATACGTTATACGTTATACGTTATACGTTATACTGTATACGTTATACGTTATACGTTATACGTTATACGTTATACGTCATACGTTATACGTTATACGTTATACGTTATACGTTCTACGTTATACGTTATACGTTATACGTTAAACGTTGTACGTTATACGTTATACGTTATACGTTATACGTTATACGTTACACGTTATACGTTATACGTTATACTGTATACGTTATACGTTATACGTTATACGTTATACGTTATACGTCATACGTTATACGTTATACGTTATACGTTATACGTCATACGTTATACGTTATACGTTATACGTTATACGTTCTACGTTATACGTTATACGTTAAACGTTGTACGTTATACGTTATACGTTATACGTTCTACGTTATACGTTATACGTTATGCGTTATACGTTATACGTTATACGTTATACGTTATACGTTATACGTTATACGTTATACGTTATACGTTATACGTAATATGTAATACGTCATACGTTTTACGTTAATCGTTATACGTTATACGTTACACGCTATACGTTATACGTTATACGTTATACGTTATACGTTATACGTTATACGTTATACGTTATACGTTATACGTTATACGTTAAACGTTATACGTTATACGTTATACGTTATACGTTATACGTTATACGTTATACGTTATACGTTATACGTTATACGTTATACGTTATACGTTATACGTTATACGTTATACGTTATACGTTATACGTTATACGTTATACGTTATACGTTATACGTTATACGTTATACGTTATGCGTTATAGGATATACGTTATACGTTATTCGTTATACGTTATACGTTATACGTTATACGTTACACGTTATGCGTTATAGGATATACGTTATACGTTATACGTTGTACGTTATACGTTATACGTTATACGTTATATGTTATACGTCATGCGATATACGTTATACGTTATTCGTTATACGGTATACGTTAAACGTTGTACGTTATACGTTATACGTTATACGTTATACGTTATACGTTGGACGTTATACATTATACGTTATACGTTATACGCCATACGTTATACGTTATACGTTATACGTTATACGTTATACGTTATACGTTATACGTTATACGTTATACGTTATACGTTATACGTTATAAGTTATACGTTATACGTTATACGTTATACGTTATACGTTATACGTTATACGTTATACGTTATACGTTATGCGTTATAGGATATACGTTATGCGTTATACGTTATTCGTTATACGTTGTACGTTATACGTTATACGTTATACGTTATACGTTATGCGTTATAGGATATACGTTATACGTTATACGTTGTACGTTATACGTTATACGTTATACGTTATATGTTATACGTCATGCGATATACGTTATACGTTATTCGTTATACGGTATACGTTAAACGTTGTACGTTATACGTTATACGTTATACGTTATACGTTATACGTTGGACGTTATACATTATACGTTATACGTTATACGCCATACGTTATACGTTATACGTTATACGTTATACGTTATACGTTATACGTTATACGTTATACGTTATACGTTATACGTTATACGTTATAAGTTATACGTTATACGTTATACGTTATACGTTATACGTTATACGTTATACGTTATACGTTATACGTTATGCGTTATAGGATATACGTTATGCGTTATACGTTATACGTTATACGTTGTACGTTATACGTTATACGTTATACGTTATACGTTATACGTTATACGTTATACGTTATACGTTATACGTTATACGTTATACGTTATACGTTATACATTATACGTTATACGTTATACGTTATACGTTATACGTTATACGTTATACGTTATACGTTATACGTTATACGTTATACGTTATACGTTATACGTTATACGTTATACGTTATACGTTATACGTTATGCGTTATAGGATATACGTTATATGTTATACGTTGTACGTTATACGTTATACGTTATACGTTATACGTTATACGTTATACGTTATACGTTATACGTTATACGTTATACGTTATGCGTTATAGGATATACGTTATACGTTATACGTTGTACGTTAGACGTTATACGTTATACGTTATACGTTACACGTTATACGTTATACGTTATTCGTTATACGTTATACGTTATACGTTATACGTTATGCGTTATAGGATATACGTTATACGTTATACGTTGTACGTTATACGTTATACGTTATACGTTATACGTTATACGTTATACGTTATACGTTATACGTTATACGTTATACGTTATACGTTATACGTTAGACGTTATACGTTATACGTTATACGTTACACGTTATACGTTATACGTTATTCGTTATACGTTATACGTTATACGTTATACGTTATACGTTATACGTTATACGTTATACGTTACACGTTACACGTTATACGTTATACGTTATACGTTATACTGTATACGTTATACGTTATACGTTATACGTTATACGTTATACGTTATACGTTATATGTTATACGTTATACGTTATACGTTATACGTTATGCGTTATAGGATATACGTTATACGTTATACGTTGTACGTTATACGTTATACGTTATACGTTATACGTTATACGTTATACGTTATACGTTATACGTTATACGTTATACGTTATACGTTATACGTTAGACGTTATACGTTATACGTTATACGTTACACGTTATACGTTATACGTTATTCGTTATACGTTATACGTTATACGTTATACGTTATGCGTTATAGGATATACGTTATACGTTATACGTTGTACGTTATACGTTATACGATATACGTTATACGTTATACGTTGTACGTTATACGTTATACGTTATACGTTATATGTTATACGTCATGCGATATACGTTATACGTTATTCGTTATACGGTATACGTTAAACGTTGTACGTTATACGTTATACGTTATACGTTATACGTTATACGTTGGACGTTATACGTTATACGTTATACGTTATACGTTATACGTTATACGTTATACGTTATACGTTATACGTTACACGTTATACGTTATACGTTATACTGTATACGTTATACGTTATACGTTATACGTTATACGTTATACGTCATACGTTATACGTTATACGTTATACGTTATACGTTGTACGTTATACGTTCTACGTTATACGTTATACGTTATACGTTATACGTTATACGTTATACGTTATACGTTATACGTTATACGTTATATGTTACACGTTATACGTTATACGTTATACTGTATACGTTATACGTTATACGTTATACGTTATACGTTATACTGTATACGTTATACGTTATACGTTATACGTTATACGTTATACGTCATACGTTATACGTTATACGTTATACGTTATACGTTCTACGTTATACGTTATACGTTATACGTTAAACGTTGTACGTTATACGTTATACGTTATACGTTATACGTTATACGTTACACGTTATACGTTATACGTTATACTGTATACGTTATACGTTATACGTTATACGTTATACGTTATACGTCATACGTTATACGTTATACGTTATACGTTATACGTCATACGTTATACGTTATACGTTATACGTTATACGTTCTACGTTATACGTTATACGTTAAACGTTGTACGTTATACGTTATACGTTATACGTTCTACGTTATACGTTATACGTTATGCGTTATACGTTATACGTTATACGTTATACGTTATACGTTATACGTTATACGTTATACGTTATACGTTATACGTTATACGTAATATGTAATACGTCATACGTTTTACGTTAATCGTTATACGTTATACGTTACACGCTATACGTTATACGTTATACGTTATACGTTATACGTTATACGTTATACGTTATACGTTATACGTTATACGTTATACGTTAAACGTTATACGTTATACGTTATACGTTATACGTTATACGTTATACGTTATACGTTATACGTTATACGTTATACGTTATACGTTATACGTTATACGTTATACGTTATACGTTATACGTTATACGTTATACGTTATACGTTATACGTTATACGTTATACGTTATACGTTATGCGTTATAGGATATACGTTATACGTTATTCGTTATACGTTATACGTTATACGTTATACGTTACACGTTATGCGTTATAGGATATACGTTATACGTTATACGTTGTACGTTATACGTTATACGTTATACGTTATATGTTATACGTCATGCGATATACGTTATACGTTATTCGTTATACGGTATACGTTAAACGTTGTACGTTATACGTTATACGTTATACGTTATACGTTATACGTTGGACGTTATACATTATACGTTATACGTTATACGCCATACGTTATACGTTATACGTTATACGTTATACGTTATACGTTATACGTTATACGTTATACGTTATACGTTATACGTTATACGTTATAAGTTATACGTTATACGTTATACGTTATACGTTATACGTTATACGTTATACGTTATACGTTATACGTTATGCGTTATAGGATATACGTTATGCGTTATACGTTATACGTTATACGTTGTACGTTATACGTTATACGTTATACGTTATACGTTATGCGTTATAGGATATACGTTATACGTTATACGTTGTACGTTATACGTTATACGTTATACGTTATATGTTATACGTCATGCGATATACGTTATACGTTATTCGTTATACGGTATACGTTAAACGTTGTACGTTATACGTTATACGTTATACGTTATACGTTATACGTTGGACGTTATACATTATACGTTATACGTTATACGCCATACGTTATACGTTATACGTTATACGTTATACGTTATACGTTATACGTTATACGTTATACGTTATACGTTATACGTTATACGTTATAAGTTATACGTTATACGTTATACGTTATACGTTATACGTTATACGTTATACGTTATACGTTATACGTTATGCGTTATAGGATATACGTTATGCGTTATACGTTATACGTTATACGTTGTACGTTATACGTTATACGTTATACGTTATACGTTATACGTTATACGTTATACGTTATACGTTATACGTTATACGTTATACGTTATACGTTATACATTATACGTTATACGTTATACGTTATACGTTATACGTTATACGTTATACGTTATACGTTATACGTTATACGTTATACGTTATACGTTATACGTTATACGTTATACGTTATACGTTATACGTTATACGTTATGCGTTATAGGATATACGTTATATGTTATACGTTGTACGTTATACGTTATACGTTATACGTTATACGTTATACGTTATACGTTATACGTTAAACGTTGTACGTTATACGTTATACGATATACGTTATACGTTATACGTTATACGTTATACGTTATACGTTATACGTTATGCGTTATACGTTATACGTTATACGTTATACGTTATACGTTATACGTTATACGTTATACGTTATACGTTATACGTTATACGTTATACGTTATACGTTATACGTTATACGTTATACGTTATACGTTATACGTTATACGTTATACGTTATGCGTTATAGGATATACGTTATACGTTATACGTTGTACGTTAGACGTTATACGTTATACGTTATACGTTACACGTTATACGTTATACGTTATTCGTTATACGTTATACGTTATACGTTATACGTTATGCGTTATAGGATATACGTTATACGTTATACGTTGTACGTTATACGTTATACGTTATACGTTATACGTTATACGTTA
Source organism: Ptiloglossa arizonensis (assembly GCF_051014685.1). Taxonomy (NCBI): domain Eukaryota; kingdom Metazoa; phylum Arthropoda; class Insecta; order Hymenoptera; family Colletidae; genus Ptiloglossa; species Ptiloglossa arizonensis. The sequence goes on from NW_027479570.1 coordinate 47,342, forward strand.
TACGTTATACGTTATACGTTATACGTTATACGTTATACGTTATACGTTATACGTTAGACGTTATACGTTATACGTTATACGTTACACGTTATACGTTATACGTTATTCGTTATACGTTATACGTTATACGTTATACGTTATACGTTATACGTTATACGTTATACGTTACACGTTACACGTTATACGTTATACGTTATACGTTATACTGTATACGTTATACGTTATACGTTATACGTTATACGTTATACGTTATACGTTATATGTTATACGTTATACGTTATACGTTATACGTTATGCGTTATAGGATATACGTTATACGTTATACGTTGTACGTTATACGTTATACGTTATACGTTATACGTTATACGTTATACGTTATACGTTATACGTTATACGTTATACGTTAGACGTTATACGTTATACGTTATACGTTACACGTTATACGTTATACGTTATTCGTTATACGTTATACGTTATACGTTATACGTTATGCGTTATAGGATATACGTTATACGTTATACGTTGTACGTTATACGTTATACGATATACGTTATACGTTATACGTTGTACGTTATACGTTATACGTTATACGTTATATGTTATACGTCATGCGATATACGTTATACGTTATTCGTTATACGGTATACGTTAAACGTTGTACGTTATACGTTATACGTTATACGTTATACGTTATACGTTGGACGTTATACGTTATACGTTATACGTTATACGTTATACGTTATACGTTATACGTTATACGTTATACGTTACACGTTATACGTTATACGTTATACTGTATACGTTATACGTTATACGTTATACGTTATACGTTATACGTCATACGTTATACGTTATACGTTATACGTTATACGTTGTACGTTATACGTTCTACGTTATACGTTATACGTTATACGTTATACGTTATACGTTATACGTTATACGTTATACGTTATACGTTATATGTTACACGTTATACGTTATACGTTATACTGTATACGTTATACGTTATACGTTATACGTTATACGTTATACTGTATACGTTATACGTTATACGTTATACGTTATACGTTATACGTCATACGTTATACGTTATACGTTATACGTTATACGTTGTACGTTATACGTTATACGATATACGTTATACGTTATACGTTGTACGTTATACGTTATACGTTATACGTTATATGTTATACGTCATGCGATATACGTTATACGTTATTCGTTATACGGTATACGTTAAACGTTGTACGTTATACGTTATACGTTATACGTTATACGTTATACGTTGTACGTTATACGTTATACGTTATACGTTATACGTTATACGTTATGCGTTATAGGATATACGTTATACGTTATACGTTGTACGTTAGACGTTATACGTTATACGTTATACGTTACACGTTATACGTTATACGTTATTCGTTATACGTTATACGTTATACGTTATACGTTATGCGTTATAGGATATACGTTATACGTTATACGTTGTACGTTATACGTTATACGTTATACGTTATACGTTATACGTTATACGTTATACGTTATACGTTATACGTTATACGTTATACGTTATACGTTATACGTTATACGTTATACGTTATATGTTACACGTTATACGTTATACGTTATACTGTATACGTTATACGTTATACGTTATACGTTATACGTTATACTGTATACGTTATACGTTATACGTTATACGTTATACGTTATACGTTATACGTTATACGTTATACGTTATACGTTATACGTTATACGTTATATGTTACACGTTATACGTTATACGTTATATGTTACACGTTATACGTTATACGTTATACTGTATACGTTATACGTTATACGTTATACGTTATACGTTATACTGTATACGTTATACGTTATACGTTATACGTTATACGTTATACGTCATACGTTATACGTTATACGTTATACGTTATACGTTCTACGTTATACGTTATACGTTATACGTTATACGTTATACGTTGTACGTTATACGTTCTACGTTATACGTTATACGTTATACGTTATACGTTATACTGTATACGTTATACGTTATACGTTATACGTTATACGTTACACGTTATACGTTATACGTTATACTGTATACGTTATACGTTATACGTTATACGTTATACGTTATACGTCATACGTTATACGTTATACGTTATACGTTATACGTTGTACGTTATACGTTCTACGTTATACGTTATACGTTATACGTTACACGTTACACGTTATACGTTATACGTTATACGTTATACTGTATACGTTATACGTTATACGTTATACGTTATACGTTATACGTTATACGTTATATGTTATACGTTATACGTTATACGTTATACGTTATGCGTTATAGGATATACGTTATACGTTATACGTTGTACGTTATACGTTATACGTTATACGTTATACGTTATACGTTATACGTTATACGTTATACGTTATACGTTATACGTTAGACGTTATACGTTATACGTTATACGTTACACGTTATACGTTATACGTTATACGTTATACGTTATACGTTATACGTTATACGTTATACGTTATACGTTATATGTTACACGTTATACGTTATACGTTATACTGTATACGTTATACGTTATACGTTATACGTTATACGTTATACTGTATACGTTATACGTTATACGTTATACGTTATACGTTGTACGTTATACGTTCTACGTTATACGTTATACGTTATACGTTATACGTTATACGTTATACGTTATACGTTATACGTTATACGTTATATGTTACACGTTATACGTTATACGTTATACTGTATACGTTATACGTTATACGTTATACGTCATACGTTATACGTTATACGTTATACGTTATACGTCATACGTTATACGTTATACGTTATACGTTATACGTTCTACGTTATACGTTATACGTTAAACGTTGTACGTTATACGTTATACGTTATACGTTCTACGTTATACGTTATACGTTATGCGTTATACGTTATACGTTATACGTTATACGTTATACGTTATACGTTATACGTTATACGTTATACGTTATACGTAATATGTAATACGTCATACGTTTTACGTTAATCGTTATACGTTATACGTTACACGCTATACGTTATACGTTATACGTTATACGTTATACGTTATACGTTATAAGTTATACGTTATACGTTATACGTTATACGTTATACGTTATACGTTATACGTTATACGTTATACGTTATGCGTTATAGGATATACGTTATACGTTATACGTTATACGTTATACGTTGTACGTTATACGTTATACGTTATACGTTATACGTTATACGTTATACGTTATACGTTATACGTTATACGTTATACGTTATACGTTATACGTTATACATTATACGTTATACGTTATACGTTATACGTTATACGTTATACGTTATACGTTATACGACATACGTTATACGTTATACGTTATACGTTATATGTTATACGTTATACGTTATACGTTATACGTTATACGTTATACGTTATGCATTATAGGATATACGTTATACGTTATACGTTGTACGTTATACGTTATACGTTATACGTTGTACGTTATACGTTCTACGTTCTACGTTATACATTATACGTTAAACGTTGTACGTTATACGTTATACGTCATACGTTATACGTTATACGTTATACGTTATACGTTCTACGTTATACGTTATACGTTAAACGTTGTACGTTATACGTTATACGTTATACGTTATACGTTATACGTTATACGTTATACGTTATACGTTATACGTTATACGTTATACGTTATACGTTATACGTTATACGTTATACGTTATACGTTATACGTTATACGTTCTACGTTCTACGTTATACGTTAAACGTTGTACGTTATACGTTATACGTTATACGTTATACGTTATACGTTATACGTTATACGTTATACGTTATACGTTATACGTTATACGTTATACGTTATACGTTATACGTTATACGTTATACGTTATACGTTATACGTTATACGTTATACGTTATACGTTATACGTTATAAGTTATACGTTATACGTTATACGTTATACGTTATACGTTATACGTTATACGTTATACGTTATACGTTATGCGTTATAGGATATACGTTATACGTTATACGTTATACGTTATACGTTGTACGTTATACGTTATACGTTATACGTTATACGTTATACGTTATACGTTATACGTTATACGTTATACGTTATACGTTATACGTTATACGTTATACATTATACGTTATACGTTATACGTTATACGTTATACGTTATACGTTATACGTTATACGTTATACGACATACGTTATACGTTATACGTTATACGTTATACGTTATACGTTATACGTTATACGTTATACGTTATACGTTATACGTTATACGTTATGCGTTATAGGATATACGTTATACGTTATACGTTGTACGTTATACGTTATACGTTATACGTTGTACGTTATACGTTCTACGTTCTACGTTATACATTATACGTTAAACGTTGTACGTTATACGTTATACGTCATACGTTATACGTTATACGTTATACGTTATACGTTCTACGTTATACGTTATACGTTAAACGTTGTACGTTATACGTTATACGTTATACGTTATACGTTATACGTTATACGTTATACGTTATACGTTATACGTTATACGTTATACGTTAAACGTTATACGTTATACGTTATACGTTATACGTTATACGTTATACGTTATACGTTATACGTTATACGTTATGCGTTATAGGATATACGTTATACGTTATACGTTGTACGTTATACGTTATACGTTATACGTTATACGTTATACGTTATACGTTATACGTTATACGTTATACGTTATACGTTATACGTTATACGTTATACGTTATACGTTATACGTTATACGTTATACGTTATACGTTATACGTTATACGTTATACGTTATACGTTATACGTTATACGTTATACGTTATACGTTATACGTTATACGTTATACGTTATACGTTATACGTTATACGTTATACGTTATACGTTATACGTTTTACGTTATACGTTATACGTTATACGTTATACGTTATACGTTATACGTTACACGTTATACGTTACACGTTATACGTTATAAGTTATACGTTATACGTTATACGTTATACGTTATACGTTATACGTTATACGTTATACGTTATACGGTATACGTTATACGTTATACGTTATACGTTATACGTTATATTATACGTTATACATTATACGTTATGTGTTATAGGATATACGTTATACGTTATACGTTGTACGTTATACGTTATACGTTATACGTTATACGTTATACGTTATACGTTAAACGTTGTACGTTATACGTTATACGTTATACGTTATACGTTATACGTTATACGTTATACGTTATACGTTATACGTTATACCTTATACGTTATACGTTATACGTTATACGTTATACGTTATACGTTATACGTTATACGTTATACGTTATAGGTTATACGTTATACGTTAAACGTTGTACGTTACACGTTATATAATACGTTATACGTTATACGTTGTACGTTATACGTTATACGTTATACGTTATACGTTATACGTTATACGTTAAACGTTGTACGTTATACGTTATACGTTATACGTTATACGTTATACGTTATACGTTATACGTTATACGTTATACGTTATACGTTATACGTCATACGTTATACGTTATACATTATACGTTATACGTTGAACGTTGTACGATATACGTTATACGTTACACGTTATACGTTATACGTTATACTGTATACGTTATACGTTATACGTTATACGTTATACGTTATACGTCATACGTTATACGTTATACGTTATACGTTATACGTTCTACGTTATACGTTATACGTTAAACGTTGTACGTTATACGTTATACGTTATACCTTATACCTTATACGTTATACGTTATACGTTATACGTTATACATTATACGTTATACGTTGAACTTTGTACGATATACGTTATACGTTATACGTTATACGTTATACGTTATACGTTAAACGTTGTACGTTATACGTTATACGTCATACGTTATACGTTATACGTTATACGTTCTATGTTATACGTTATACGTTAAACGTTGTACGTTATACGTTATACGTTATACGTTATACGTTATACGTTATACGTTATGCGTTATACGTTATACGTTATACGTTATACGTTATACGTTATACGTTATACGTTATACGTTATACGTTATACGTTATACGTTATACGTTATACGTAATACGTAATACGTCATACGTTATACGTTATACGTTATACGTTATACGTTCTACGTTATACGTTATACGTTATACGTTATACGTTATACGTTATTCGTTATACGTTATACGTTATACGTTATACGTTATACGTTATACGTTATACGTTATACGTTATACGTAATACGTAATACGTCATACGTTATACGTTATACGTTATACGTTATACGTTATACGTTATACGTCATACGTTATACGTTATACGTTATACGTTATACGTTCTACGTTATACGTTATACGTTAAACGTTGTACGTTATACGTTATACGTTATACGTTATACGTTAAACGTTGTACGTTATACGTTATACGTTATATAATACGTTATACGTTATACGTTGTACGTTATACGTTATACGTTATACGTTATACGTTATACGTCATACGTTATACGTTATACGTTATACGTTATACGTTCTACGTTATACGTTATACGTTATACGTTATACGTTATACGTTATTCGTTATACGTTATACGTTATACGTTATACGTTATACGTTATACGTTATACGTTATACGTTATACGTTATACGTTATACGTTATACGTTATACGTTACACGTTATACGTTATACGTTATACTGTATACGTTATACGTTATACGTTATACGTTATACGTTATACGTCATACGTTATACGTTATACGTTATACGTTATACGTTCTACGTTATACGTTATACGTTAAACGTTGTACGTTATACGTTATACGTTATACCTTATACCTTATACGTTATACGTTATACGTTATACGTTATACATTATACGTTATACCTTGAACTTTGTACGATATACGTTATACGTTATACGTTATACGCTATACGTTATACGTTAAACGTTGTACGTTATACGTTATACGTCATACGTTATACGTTATACGTTATACGTTCTATGTTATACGTTATACGTTAAACGTTGTACGTTATACGTTATACGTTATACGTTATACGTTATACGTTATACGTTATGCGTTATACGTTATACGTTATACGTTATACGTTATACGTTATACGTTATACGTTATACGTTATACGTTATACGTTATACGTTATACGTAATACGTAATACGTCATACGTTTTACGTTAATCGTTATACGTTATACGTTACACGCTATACGTTATACGTTATACGTTATACGTTATACGTTATACGTTATACGTTATACGTTATACATTATACTTTATACGTTATACGTTATACGTTATACGTTATACGTTATACGTTCTACGTTATACGTTATACGTTAAACGTTGTACGTTATACGTTATACGTTATACCTTATACCTTATACGTTATACGTTATACGTTATACGTTATACATTATACGTTATACGTTGAACTTTGTACGATATACGTTATACGTTATACGTTATACGCTATACGTTATACGTTATACGTTATACGTTATACGTTATACGTTATACGTTATACGTTATACGTTACACGTTATACGTTATACGTTATACTGTATACGTTATACGTTATACGTTATACGTTATACGTTATACGTCATACGTTATACGTTATACGTTATACGTTATACGTTCTACGTTATACGTTATACGTTAAACGTTGTACGTTATACGTTATACGTTATACCTTATACCTTATACGTTATACGTTATACGTTATACGTTATACATTATACGTTATACGTTGAACTTTGTACGATATACGTTATACGTTATACGTTATACGCTATACGTTATACGTTAAACGTTGTACGTTATACGTTATACGTCATACGTAATACGTTATACGTTATACGTTCTATGTTATACGTTATACGTTAAACGTTGTACGTTATACGTTATACGTTATACGTTATACGTTATACGTTATACGTTATGCGTTATACGTTATACGTTATACGTTATACGTTATACGTTATACGTTATACGTTATACGTTATACGTTATACGTTATACGTTATACGTTATACGTTATACGTAATACGTAATACGTCATACGTTTTACGTTAATCGTTATACGTTATACGTTACACGCTATACGTTATACGTTATACGTTATACGTTATACGTTATACGTTATACGTTATACATTATACTTTATACGTTATACGTTATACGTTATACGTTATACGTTATACGTTATACGTTATACGTTATACGTTATACGTTATACGTTATACGTTATACGTTATACGTTATACGTTATACGTTATACGTTATACGTTATGCGTTATAGGATATACGTTATACGTTATACGTTGTACGTTATACGTTATACGTTATACGTTATACGTTATACGTTATACGTTATACGTTATACGTTATACGTTATACGTTATACGTTATACGTTATACGTTATACGTTATACGTTATACGTTATACGTTATACGTTATACGTTATACGTTATACGGTATACGTTATATGTTATACGTCATGCGATATACGTTATACGTTATTCGTTATACGGTATACGTTAAACGTTGTACGTTATACGTTATACGTTATACGTTATACGTTATACGTTAAACGTTAAACGTTGTACGTTATACGTTACACGTTTTACGTTATACGTTATACGTTATACGTTATACGTTATACGTTATACGTTATACGTTATACGTTATACGTTATGCGTTATAGGATATACGTTATACGTTCTACGTTGTACGTTATACGTTATACGTTATACGTTATATGTTATACGTCATGCGATATACGTTATACGTTATTCGTTATACGGTATACGTTAAACGTTGTACGTTATACGTTATGCGTTATACGTTATACGTTATACGTTGGACGTTATACGTTATACGTTATACGTTATACGTTATGCGTTATACGTTATACGTTATACGTTACACGTTATACGTTATACGTTATACTGTATACGTTATACGTTATACGTTATACGTTATACGTTATACGTTCTACGTTATACGTTATACGTTACACGTTATACGTTATACTGTATACGTTATACGTTATACGTTATACGTTATACGCCATACGTTATACGTTATACGTTATACGTTATACGTTATACGTTATACGTTATACGTTATACGTTATACGTTATACGTTATACGTTATACGTTATACGTTATACGTTATACGTTACACGTTATACGTTATACGTTATACTGTATACGTTATACGTTATACGTTATACGTTATACGTTATACGTCATACGTTATACGTTATACGTTATACGTTATTCGTTATACGTTATACGTTACACGTTATACGTTATACGTTATACTGTATACGTTATACGTTATACGTTATACGTTATACGTTATACGTTATACGTCATACGTTATACGTTATACGTTATACGTTATACGTTCTACGTTATACGTTATACGTTAAACGTTGTACGTTATACGTTATACGTTATACGTTATTCGTTATACGTTATACGTTATACGTTATACGTTATACGTTTCACGTTATACGTTATACGTTACGCGTTATAGGATATACGTTATACGTTATACGTTGTACGTTATACGTTATAGGTTGTACGTTATACGTTCTACGTTATACGTTATACGTTATACGTTATACGTTATACGTTATACGTTATACGTTATACGTTATACGTTATACGTTGTACCTTATACGTTATACGTTATACGTTATACGTTATACGTTATACGTTATACGTTATACGTTATACGTTATACGTTATACGTTATACGTTATACGTTGGACGTTATACGTTATACGTTATACGTTATACGTTATGCGTTATACGTTATACGTTATACGTTACACGTTATACGTTATACGTTATACTGTATACGTTATACGTTATACGTTATACGTTATACGTTCTACGTTATACGTTATACGTTATACGTTATACGTTATACTGTATACGTTATACGTTATACGTTATACGTTATACGCCATACGTTATACGTTATACGTTATACGTTATACGTTATACGTTATACGTTATACGTTATACGTTATACGTTATACGTTATACGTTATACGTTATACGTTATACGTTATACGTTACACGTTATACGTTATACGTTATACTGTATACGTTATACGTTATACGTTATACGTTATACGTTATACGTCATACGTTATACGTTATACGTTATACGTTATTCGTTATACGTTATACGTTACACGTTATACGTTATACGTTATACTGTATACGTTATACGTTATACGTTATACGTTATACGTTATACGTTATACGTTATACGTCATACGTTATACGTTATACGTTATACGTTATACGTTCTACGTTATACGTTATACGTTAAACGTTGTACGTTATACGTTATACGTTATACGTTATTCGTTATACGTTATACGTTATACGTTATACGTTATACGTTTCACGTTATACGTTATACGTTACGCGTTATAGGATATACGTTATACGTTATACGTTGTACGTTATACGTTATACGTTGTACGTTATACGTTCTACGTTATACGTTATACGTTATACGTTATACGTTATACGTTATACGTTATACGTTATACGTTATACGTTATACGTTGTACCTTATACGTTATACGTTGTACGTTATACGTTATACGTTATACGTTATACGTTATACGTTATACGTTATACGTTATACGTTATACGTTAAAAGTTGTACGTTATACGTTATACGTTATATAATACGTTATACGTTATACGTTGTACGTTATACGTTATACGTTATACGTTATACGTTATACGTTATACGTTATACGTTATACGTTATACGTTATACGTTATACATTATACGTTATACGTTATACGTTATACGTTATACGTTATACGTTATACGTTATACGTTATACGACATACGTTATACGTTATACGTTATACGTTATACGTTATACGTTATACGTTATACGTTATACGTTATACGTTATACGTTATGCGTTATAGGATATACGTTATACGTTATACGTTGTACGTTATACGTTATACGTTATACGTTGTACGTTATACGTTCTACGTTCTACGTTATACATTATACGTTAAACGTTGTACGTTATACGTTATACGTCATACGTTATACGTTATACGTTATACGTTATACGTTCTACGTTATACGTTATACGTTAAACGTTGTACGTTATACGTTATACGTTATACGTTATACGTTATACGTTATACGTTATACGTTATACGTTATACGTTATACGTTATACGTTAAACGTTATACGTTATACGTTATACGTTATACGTTATACGTTATACGTTATACGTTATACGTTATACGTTATGCGTTATAGGATATACGTTATACGTTATACGTTGTACGTTATACGTTATACGTTATACGTTATACGTTATACGTTATACGTTATACGTTATACGTTATACGTTATACGTTATACGTTATACGTTATACGTTATACGTTATACGTTATACGTTATACGTTATACGTTATACGTTATACGTTATACGTTATACGTTATACGTTATACGTTATACGTTATACGTTATACGTTATACGTTATACGTTATACGTTATACGTTATACGTTATACGTTATACGTTATACGTTTTACGTTATACGTTATACGTTATACGTTATACGTTATACGTTATACGTTACACGTTATACGTTACACGTTATACGTTATAAGTTATACGTTATACGTTATACGTTATACGTTATACGTTATACGTTATACGTTATACGTTATACGGTATACGTTATACGTTATACGTTATACGTTATACGTTATATTATACGTTATACATTATACGTTATGTGTTATAGGATATACGTTATACGTTATACGTTGTACGTTATACGTTATACGTTATACGTTATACGTTATACGTTATACGTTAAACGTTGTACGTTATACGTTATACGTTATACGTTATACGTTATACGTTATACGTTATACGTTATACGTTATACGTTATACCTTATACGTTATACGTTATACGTTATACGTTATACGTTATACGTTATACGTTATACGTTATACGTTATAGGTTATACGTTATACGTTAAACGTTGTACGTTACACGTTATATAATACGTTATACGTTATACGTTGTACGTTATACGTTATACGTTATACGTTATACGTTATACGTTATACGTTAAACGTTGTACGTTATACGTTATACGTTATACGTTATACGTTATACGTTATACGTTATACGTTATACGTTATACGTTATACGTTATACGTCATACGTTATACGTTATACGTTATACGTTATACGTTCTACGTTATACGTTATACGTTATACGTTATACGTTATACGTTATTCGTTATACGTTATACGTTATACGTTATACGTTATACGTTATACGTTATACGTTATACGTTATACGTTATACGTTATACGTTATACGTTACACGTTATACGTTATACGTTATACTGTATACGTTATACGTTATACGTTATACGTTATACGTTATACGTCATACGTTATACGTTATACGTTATACGTTGTACGTTCTACGTTATACGTTATACGTTAAACGTTGTACGTTATACGTTATACGTTATACGTTATACGTTAAACGTTGTACGTTATACGTTATACGTTATATAATACGTTATACGTTATACGTTGTACGTTATACGTTATACGTTATACGTTATACGTTATACGTTATACGTAAACGTTGTACGTTATACGTTATACGTTATACGTTATACGTTATACGTTATACGTTATACGTTATACGTTATACGTTATACGTTATACCTTATACGTTATACGTTATACGTTATACGTTATACATTATACATTATACGTTATACGTTGAACGTTGTACGATATACGTTATACGTTACACGTTATACGTTATACGTTATACTGTATACGTTATACGTTATACGTTATACGTTATACGTTATACGTCATACGTTATACGTTATACGTTATACGTTATACGTTCTACGTTATACGTTATACGTTAAACGTTGTACGTTATACGTTATACGTTATACCTTATACCTTATACGTTATACGTTATACGTTATACGTTATACATTATACGTTATACGTTGAACTTTGTACGATATACGTTATACGTTATACGTTATACGTTATACGTTATACGTTAAACGTTGTACGTTATACGTTATACGTCATACGTTATACGTTATACGTTATACGTTCTATGTTATACGTTATACGTTAAACGTTGTACGTTATACGTTATACGTTATACGTTATACGTTATACGTTATACGTTATGCGTTATACGTTATACGTTATACGTTATACGTTATACGTTATACGTTATACGTTATACGTTATACGTTATACGTTATACGTTATACGTTATACGTAATACGTAATACGTCATACGTTATACGTTATACGTTATACGTTATACGTTCTACGTTATACGTTATACGTTATACGTTATACGTTATACGTTATTCGTTATACGTTATACGTTATACGTTATACGTTATACGTTATACGTTATACGTTATACGTTATACGTAATACGTAATACGTCATACGTTATACGTTATACGTTATACGTTATACGTTATACGTTATACGTCATACGTTATACGTTATACGTTATACGTTATACGTTCTACGTTATACGTTATACGTTAAACGTTGTACGTTATACGTTATACGTTATACGTTATACGTTAAACGTTGTACGTTATACGTTATACGTTATATAATACGTTATACGTTATACGTTGTACGTTATACGTTATACGTTATACGTTATACGTTATACGTCATACGTTATACGTTATACGTTATACGTTATACGTTCTACGTTATACGTTATACGTTATACGTTATACGTTATACGTTATTCGTTATACGTTATACGTTATACGTTATACGTTATACGTTATACGTTATACGTTATACGTTATACGTTATACGTTATACGTTATACGTTATACGTTACACGTTATACGTTATACGTTATACTGTATACGTTATACGTTATACGTTATACGTTATACGTTATACGTCATACGTTATACGTTATACGTTATACGTTATACGTTCTACGTTATACGTTATACGTTAAACGTTGTACGTTATACGTTATACGTTATACCTTATACCTTATACGTTATACGTTATACGTTATACGTTATACATTATACGTTATACCTTGAACTTTGTACGATATACGTTATACGTTATACGTTATACGCTATACGTTATACGTTAAACGTTGTACGTTATACGTTATACGTCATACGTTATACGTTATACGTTATACGTTCTATGTTATACGTTATACGTTAAACGTTGTACGTTATACGTTATACGTTATACGTTATACGTTATACGTTATACGTTATGCGTTATACGTTATACGTTATACGTTATACGTTATACGTTATACGTTATACGTTATACGTTATACGTTATACGTTATACGTTATACGTAATACGTAATACGTCATACGTTTTACGTTAATCGTTATACGTTATACGTTACACGCTATACGTTATACGTTATACGTTATACGTTATACGTTATACGTTATACGTTATACGTTATACATTATACTTTATACGTTATACGTTATACGTTATACGTTATACGTTATACGTTCTACGTTATACGTTATACGTTAAACGTTGTACGTTATACGTTATACGTTATACCTTATACCTTATACGTTATACGTTATACGTTATACGTTATACATTATACGTTATACGTTGAACTTTGTACGATATACGTTATACGTTATACGTTATACGCTATACGTTATACGTTATACGTTATACGTTATACGTTATACGTTATACGTTATACGTTATACGTTACACGTTATACGTTATACGTTATACTGTATACGTTATACGTTATACGTTATACGTTATACGTTATACGTCATACGTTATACGTTATACGTTATACGTTATACGTTCTACGTTATACGTTATACGTTAAACGTTGTACGTTATACGTTATACGTTATACCTTATACCTTATACGTTATACGTTATACGTTATACGTTATACATTATACGTTATACGTTGAACTTTGTACGATATACGTTATACGTTATACGTTATACGCTATACGTTATACGTTAAACGTTGTACGTTATACGTTATACGTCATACGTAATACGTTATACGTTATACGTTCTATGTTATACGTTATACGTTAAACGTTGTACGTTATACGTTATACGTTATACGTTATACGTTATACGTTATACGTTATGCGTTATACGTTATACGTTATACGTTATACGTTATACGTTATACGTTATACGTTATACGTTATACGTTATACGTTATACGTTATACGTTATACGTTATACGTTATACGTAATACGTAATACGTCATACGTTTTACGTTAATCGTTATACGTTATACGTTACACGCTATACGTTATACGTTATACGTTATACGTTATACGTTATACGTTATACGTTATACATTATACTTTATACGTTATACGTTATACGTTATACGTTATACGTTATACGTTATACGTTATACGTTATACGTTATACGTTATACGTTATACGTTATACGTTATACGTTATACGTTATACGTTATACGTTATACGTTATGCGTTATAGGATATACGTTATACGTTATACGTTGTACGTTATACGTTATACGTTATACGTTATACGTTATACGTTATACGTTATACGTTATACGTTATACGTTATACGTTATACGTTATACGTTATACGTTATACGTTATACGTTATACGTTATACGTTATACGTTATACGTTATACGTTATACGGTATACGTTATATGTTATACGTCATGCGATATACGTTATACGTTATTCGTTATACGGTATACGTTAAACGTTGTACGTTATACGTTATACGTTATACGTTATACGTTATACGTTAAACGTTAAACGTTGTACGTTATACGTTACACGTTTTACGTTATACGTTATACGTTATACGTTATACGTTATACGTTATACGTTATACGTTATACGTTATACGTTATGCGTTATAGGATATACGTTATACGTTCTACGTTGTACGTTATACGTTATACGTTATACGTTATATGTTATACGTCATGCGATATACGTTATACGTTATTCGTTATACGGTATACGTTAAACGTTGTACGTTATACGTTATGCGTTATACGTTATACGTTATACGTTGGACGTTATACGTTATACGTTATACGTTATACGTTATGCGTTATACGTTATACGTTATACGTTACACGTTATACGTTATACGTTATACTGTATACGTTATACGTTATACGTTATACGTTATACGTTATACGTTCTACGTTATACGTTATACGTTACACGTTATACGTTATACTGTATACGTTATACGTTATACGTTATACGTTATACGCCATACGTTATACGTTATACGTTATACGTTATACGTTATACGTTATACGTTATACGTTATACGTTATACGTTATACGTTATACGTTATACGTTATACGTTATACGTTATACGTTACACGTTATACGTTATACGTTATACTGTATACGTTATACGTTATACGTTATACGTTATACGTTATACGTCATACGTTATACGTTATACGTTATACGTTATTCGTTATACGTTATACGTTACACGTTATACGTTATACGTTATACTGTATACGTTATACGTTATACGTTATACGTTATACGTTATACGTTATACGTCATACGTTATACGTTATACGTTATACGTTATACGTTCTACGTTATACGTTATACGTTAAACGTTGTACGTTATACGTTATACGTTATACGTTATTCGTTATACGTTATACGTTATACGTTATACGTTATACGTTTCACGTTATACGTTATACGTTACGCGTTATAGGATATACGTTATACGTTATACGTTGTACGTTATACGTTATAGGTTGTACGTTATACGTTCTACGTTATACGTTATACGTTATACGTTATACGTTATACGTTATACGTTATACGTTATACGTTATACGTTATACGTTGTACCTTATACGTTATACGTTATACGTTATACGTTATACGTTATACGTTATACGTTATACGTTATACGTTATACGTTATACGTTATACGTTATACGTTGGACGTTATACGTTATACGTTATACGTTATACGTTATGCGTTATACGTTATACGTTATACGTTACACGTTATACGTTATACGTTATACTGTATACGTTATACGTTATACGTTATACGTTATACGTTCTACGTTATACGTTATACGTTATACGTTATACGTTATACTGTATACGTTATACGTTATACGTTATACGTTATACGCCATACGTTATACGTTATACGTTATACGTTATACGTTATACGTTATACGTTATACGTTATACGTTATACGTTATACGTTATACGTTATACGTTATACGTTATACGTTATACGTTACACGTTATACGTTATACGTTATACTGTATACGTTATACGTTATACGTTATACGTTATACGTTATACGTCATACGTTATACGTTATACGTTATACGTTATTCGTTATACGTTATACGTTACACGTTATACGTTATACGTTATACTGTATACGTTATACGTTATACGTTATACGTTATACGTTATACGTTATACGTTATACGTCATACGTTATACGTTATACGTTATACGTTATACGTTCTACGTTATACGTTATACGTTAAACGTTGTACGTTATACGTTATACGTTATACGTTATTCGTTATACGTTATACGTTATACGTTATACGTTATACGTTTCACGTTATACGTTATACGTTACGCGTTATAGGATATACGTTATACGTTATACGTTGTACGTTATACGTTATACGTTGTACGTTATACGTTCTACGTTATACGTTATACGTTATACGTTATACGTTATACGTTATACGTTATACGTTATACGTTATACGTTATACGTTGTACCTTATACGTTATACGTTGTACGTTATACGTTATACGTTATACGTTATACGTTATACGTTATACGTTATACGTTATACGTTATACGTTAAAAGTTGTACGTTATACGTTATACGTTATATAATACGTTATACGTTATACGTTGTACGTTATACGTTATACGTTATACGTTATACGTTATACGTTATACGTTAAACGTTGTACGTTATACGTTATACGTTATACGTTATACGTTATACGTTATACGTTATACGTTATACGTTATACGTTATACGTTATACGTTATACCTTATACGTTATACGATATACGTTATACGTTATACATTATACATTATACGTTATACGTTGAACGTTGTACGATATACGTTATACGTTATACGTTA
The DNA here is from genome assembly GCF_051014685.1 of Ptiloglossa arizonensis. Taxonomy (NCBI): domain Eukaryota; kingdom Metazoa; phylum Arthropoda; class Insecta; order Hymenoptera; family Colletidae; genus Ptiloglossa; species Ptiloglossa arizonensis. The sequence continues at coordinate 65,810 of NW_027479570.1, forward strand.
TACGTTAAACGTTGTACGTTATACGTTATACGTCATACGTTATACGTTATACGTTATACGTTATACGTTCTACGTTATACGTTATACGTTATACGTTATACGTTATACGTGATTCGTTATACGTTATACGTTATACGTTATACGTTATACGTTATACGTTATACGTTATACGTTATACGTTATACGTTATACGTTATACGTTATACGTTACACGTTATACGTTATACGTTATACTGTATACGTTATACGTTATACGTTATACGTTATACGTTATACGTCATACGTTATACGTTATACGTTATACGTTATACGTTCTACGTTATACGTTATACGTTAAACGTTGTACGTTATACGTTATACGTTATGCCTTATACCTTATACGTTATACGTTATACGTTATACGTTATACATTATACGTTATACGTTGAACTTTGTACGATATACGTTATACGTTATACGTTATACGTTATACGTTATACGTTAAACGTTGTACGTTATACGTTATACGTCATACGTTATACGTTATACGTTATACGTTCTATGTTATACGTTATACGTTAAACGTTGTACGTTATACGTTATACGTTATACGTTATACGTTATACGTTATACGTTATGCGTTATACGTTATACGTTATACGTTATACGTTATACGTTATACGTTATACGTCATACGTTATACGTTATACGTTATACGTTATACGTTCTACGTTATACGTTATACGTTAAACGTTGTACGTTATACGTTATACGTTATGCCTTATACCTTATACGTTATACGTTATACGTTATACGTTATACATTATACGTTATACGTTGAACTTTGTACGATATACGTTATACGTTATACGTTATACGTTATACGTTATACGTTAAACGTTGTACGTTATACGTTATACGTCATACGTTATACGTTATACGTTATACGTTCTATGTTATACGTTATACGTTATACGTTATACGTTATACGTTATACGTTATACGTTATACGTTACACGTTATACGTTATACGTTATACTGTATACGTTATACGTTATACGTTATACGTTATACGTTATACGTCATACGTTATACGTTATACGTTATACGTTATTCGTTATACGTTATACGTTACACGTTATACGTTATACGTTATACTGTATACGTTATACGTTATACGTTATACGTTATACGTTATACGTTATACGTTATACGTCATACGTTATACGTTATACGTTATACGTTATACGTTCTACGTTATACGTTATACGTTAAACGTTGTACGTTATACGTTATACGTTATACGTTATTCGTTATACGTTATACGTTATACGTTATACGTTATACGTTTCACGTTATACGTTATACGTTACGCGTTATAGGATATACGTTATACGTTATACGTTGTACGTTATACGTTATACGTTGTACGTTATACGTTCTACGTTATACGTTATACGTTATACGTTATACGTTATACGTTATACGTTATACGTTATACGTTATACGTTATACGTTGTACCTTATACGTTATACGTTGTACGTTATACGTTATACGTTATACGTTATACGTTATACGTTATACGTTATACGTTATACGTTATACGTTAAAAGTTGTACGTTATACGTTATACGTTATATAATACGTTATACGTTATACGTTGTACGTTATACGTTATACGTTATACGTTATACGTTATACGTTATACGTTAAACGTTGTACGTTATACGTTATACGTTATACGTTATACGTTATACGTTATACGTTATACGTTATACGTTATACGTTATACGTTATACCTTATACGTTATACGATATACGTTATACGTTATACATTATACATTATACGTTATACGTTGAACGTTGTACGATATACGTTATACGTTATACGTTATACGTTAAACGTTGTACGTTATACGTTATACGTCATACGTTATACGTTATACGTTATACGTTATACGTTCTACGTTATACGTTATACGTTATACGTTATACGTTATACGTTATTCGTTATACGTTATACGTTATACGTTATACGTTATACGTTATACGTTATACGTTATACGTTATACGTTATACGTTATACGTTATACGTTATACGTTACACGTTATACGTTATACGTTATACTGTATACGTTATACGTTATACGTTATACGTTATACGTTATACGTCATACGTTATACGTTATACGTTATACGTTATACGTTCTACGTTATACGTTATACGTTAAACGTTGTACGTTATACGTTATACGTTATGCCTTATACCTTATACGTTATACGTTATACGTTATACGTTATACATTATACGTTATACGTTGAACTTTGTACGATATACGTTATACGTTATACGTTATACGTTATACGTTATACGTTAAACGTTGTACGTTATACGTTATACGTCATACGTTATACGTTATACGTTATACGTTCTATGTTATACGTTATACGTTAAACGTTGTACGTTATACCTTATACGTTATACGTTATACGTTATACGTTATACGTTATGCGTTATACGTTATACGTTATACGTTATACGTTATACGTTATACGTTATACGTCATACGTTATACGTTATACGTTATACGTTATACGTTCTACGTTATACGTTATACGTTAAACGTTGTACGTTATACGTTATACGTTATGCCTTATACCTTATACGTTATACGTTATACGTTATACGTTATACATTATACGTTATACGTTGAACTTTGTACGATATACGTTATACGTTATACGTTATACGTTATACGTTATACGTTAAACGTTGTACGTTATACGTTATACGTCATACGTTATACGTTATACGTTATACGTTCTATGTTATACGTTATACGTTAAACGTTGTACGTTATACGTTATACGTTATACGTTATACGTTATACGTTATACGTTATGCGTTATACGTTATACGTTATACGTTATACGTTATACGTTATACGTTATACGTTATACGTTATACGTTATACGTTATACGTTATACGTTATACGTAATACGTAATACGTCATACGTTTTACGTTAATCGTTATACGTTATACGTTACACGCTATACGTTATACGTTATACGTTATACGTTATACGTTATACGTTATACGTTATACATTATACTTTATACGTTATACGTTATACGTTATACGTTACACGTTATACGTTATACGTTATACGTTATACGTTATACGTTATACGTTATACGTTATACGTTATACGTTATACGTTATACGTTATGCGTTATAGGATATACGTTATACGTTATACGTTGTACGTTATACGTTATACGTTATACGTTATACGTTATACGTTATACGTTATACGTTATACGTTATACGTTATACGTTATACGTTATACGTTATACGTTATACGTTATACGTTATACGTTATACGTTATACGTTATACGTTATACGTTATACGTTATATGTTATACGTCATGCGATATACGTTATACGTTATTCGTTATACGGTATACGTTAAACGTTGTACGTTATACGTTATACGTTATACGTTATACGTTATACGTTAAACGTTAAACGTTGTACGTTATACGTTACACGTTTTACGTTATACGTTATACGTTATACGTTATACGTTATACGTTATACGTTATACGTTATACGTTATACGTTATGCGTTATAGGATATACGTTATACGTTCTACGTTGTACGTTATACGTTATACGTTATACGTTATATGTTATACGTCATGCGATATACGTTATACGTTATTCGTTATACGGTATACGTTAAACGTTGTACGTTATACGTTATGCGTTATACGTTATACGTTATACGTTGGACGTTATACGTTATACGTTATACGTTATACGTTATGCGTTATACGTTATACGTTATACGTTACACGTTATACGTTATACGTTATACTGTATACGTTATACGTTATACGTTATACGTTATACGTTCTACGTTATACGTTATACGTTATACGTTATACGTTATACGTTATACTGTATACGTTATACGTTATACGTTATACGTTATACGCCATACGTTATACGTTATACGTTATACGTTATACGTTATACGTTATACGTTATACGTTATACGTTATACGTTATACGTTATACGTTATACGTTATACGTTATACGTTATACGTTATACGTTATACGTTACACGTTATACGTTATACGTTATACTGTATACGTTATACGTTATACGTTATACGTTATACGTTATACGTCATACGTTATACGTTATACGTTATACGTTATTCGTTATACGTTATACGTTACACGTTATACGTTATACGTTATACTGTATACGTTATACGTTATACGTTATACGTTATACGTTATACGTTATACGTCATACGTTATACGTTATACGTTATACGTTATACGTTCTACGTTATACGTTATACGTTAAACGTTGTACGTTATACGTTATACGTTATACGTTATTCGTTATACGTTATACGTTATACGTTATACGTTATACGTTTCACGTTATACGTTATACGTTACGCGTTATAGGATATACGTTATACGTTATACGTTGTACGTTATACGTTATACGTTGTACGTTATACGTTCTACGTTATACGTTATACGTTATACGTTATACGTTATACGTTATACGTTATACGTTATACGTTATACGTTATACGTTATACGTTATTCGTTATACGTTATACGTTATACGTTATACGTTATACGTTATACGTTTCACGTTATACGTTATACGTTACGCGTTATAGGATATACGTTATACGTTATACGTTGTACGTTATACGTTATACGTTATACGTTATACGTTATACGTTATACGTTATACGTTATACGTTAAACGTTATACGTTATACGTTATACGATATACGTTATACGTCATACGTTATACGTTATACGTTATACGTTATACGTTATACGTTCTACGTTATACGTTATACGTTATACCTTATACGTTATACGTTATACGTTATACGTTATACATTATACGTTATACGTTGAACGTTGTACGATATACGTTATACGTTATACGTTATACGTTATACGTTATACGTTAAACGTTGTACGTTATACGTTATACGTCATACGTTATACGTTATACGTTATACGTTATACGTTCTACGTTATACGTTATACGTTAAACGTTGTACGTTATACGTTATACGTCATACGTTATACGTTATACGTTATACGTTATACGTTCTACGTTATACGTTACACGTTAAACGATGTACGTTATACGTTATACGTTATACGTTATTCGTTATACGTTATACGTTATACGTTATACGTTATACGTTATACGTTATACGTTATACGTTATACGTTATACGTTATACGTTACACGTTACACGTTATACGTTATACGTTATACTGTATACGTTATACGTTATACGTTATACGTTATACGTTATACGTTATACGTCATACGTTATACGTTATACGTTATACGTTATACGTTATACGTTATACGTTATACGTTATACGTTATACGTTATACGTTATACGTTACACGTTATACGTTATACGTTATACTGTATACGTTATACGTTATACGTTATACGTTATACGTTATACGTCATACGTTATACGTTATACGTTATACGTTATTCGTTATACGTTATACGTTACACGTTATACGTTATACGTTATACTGTATACGTTATACGTTATACGTTATACGTTATACGTTATACGTTATACGTCATACGTTATACGTTATACGTTATACGTTATACGTTCTACGTTATACGTTATACGTTAAACGTTGTACGTTATACGTTATACGTTATACGTTATTCGTTATACGTTATACGTTATACGTTATACGTTATACGTTTCACGTTATACGTTATACGTTACGCGTTATAGGATATACGTTATACGTTATACGTTGTACGTTATACGTTATAGGTTGTACGTTATACGTTCTACGTTATACGTTATACGTTATACGTTATACGTTATACGTTATACGTTATACGTTATACGTTATACGTTATACGTTGTACCTTATACGTTATACGTTATACGTTATACGTTATACGTTATACGTTATACGTTATACGTTATACGTTATACGTTATACGTTATACGTTATACGTTGGACGTTATACGTTATACGTTATACGTTATACGTTATGCGTTATACGTTATACGTTATACGTTACACGTTATACGTTATACGTTATACTGTATACGTTATACGTTATACGTTATACGTTATACGTTCTACGTTATACGTTATACGTTATACGTTATACGTTATACTGTATACGTTATACGTTATACGTTATACGTTATACGCCATACGTTATACGTTATACGTTATACGTTATACGTTATACGTTATACGTTATACGTTATACGTTATACGTTATACGTTATACGTTATACGTTATACGTTATACGTTATACGTTACACGTTATACGTTATACGTTATACTGTATACGTTATACGTTATACGTTATACGTTATACGTTATACGTCATACGTTATACGTTATACGTTATACGTTATTCGTTATACGTTATACGTTACACGTTATACGTTATACGTTATACTGTATACGTTATACGTTATACGTTATACGTTATACGTTATACGTTATACGTTATACGTCATACGTTATACGTTATACGTTATACGTTATACGTTCTACGTTATACGTTATACGTTAAACGTTATACGTTATTCGTTATACGTTATACGTTATACGTTATACGTTATACGTTTCACGTTATACGTTATACGTTACGCGTTATAGGATATACGTTATACGTTATACGTTGTACGTTATACGTTATACGTTGTACGTTATACGTTCTACGTTATACGTTATACGTTATACGTTATACGTTATACGTTATACGTTATACGTTATACGTTATACGTTATACGTTATACGTTATACGTTGTACCTTATACGTTATACGTTGTACGTTATACGTTATACGTTATACGTTATACGTTATACGTTATACGTTATACGTTATACGTTATACGTTAAAAGTTGTACGTTATACGTTATACGTTATATAATACGTTATACGTTATACGTTTGTACGTTATACGTTATACGTTATACGTTATACGTTATACGTTATACGTTAAACGTTGTACGTTATACGTTATACGTTATACGTTATTCGTTATACGGTATACGTTATACGTTATACGTTATACGTTATACGTTATACGTTATACGTTATACGTTATACGTTATACGTTAAACGTTGTACGTTATACGTTATACGTTATGCCTTATACCTTATACGTTATACGTTATACGTTATACGTTATACATTATACGTTATACGTTGAACTTTGTACGATATACGTTATACGTTATACGTTATACGTTATACGTTATACGTTAAACGTTGTACGTTATACGTTATACGTCATACGTTATACTGTATACGTTATACGTTATACGTTATACGTTATACGTTATACGTTATACGTCATACGTTATACGTTATACGTTATACGTTATACGTTCTACGTTATACGTTATACGTTATACGTTATACGTTATACTGTATACGTTATACGTTATACGTTATACGTTATACGCCATACGTTATACGTTATACGTTATACGTTATACGTTATACGTTATACGTTCTACGTTATACGTTATACGTTATACGTTATACGCTATACGTTATACGTTATACGTTATACGTTATACGTTTCACGCTATACGTTATACGTTACGCGTTATAGGATATACGTTATACGTTATACGTTGTACGTTATACGTTATACGTTATACGTTATACGTTATACGTGGACGTTATACGTTATACGTTATACGTTATACGTTATACGTTATACGTTATACGTTATACGTTACACGTTATACGTTATACGTTATACTGTATACGTTATACGTTATACGTTATACGTTATACGTTATACGTCATACGTTATACGTTATACGTTATACGTTATACGTTATACGTTATACGTTATACGTTACACGTTATACGTTATACGTTATACGTTAAACGTTGTACGTTATACGTTATACGTTATACGTTATACGTTATACGTTAAACGTTATACGTTATACGTTATACGATATACGTTATACGTTATACGTTATACGTTATACGTTATACGTTATACGTTATACGTTGTACGTTATACGTTATACGTTATACGTTATACGTTGTACGTTATACGTTATACGTTATACGTTATACGTTATACGTTAGACGTTGTACGTTATACGTTATACGTTACACGTTATACGCTATACGTTATACGTTATACGTTATACGTTATACGTTATACGTTATACGTTATACGTTATACGTTATACGTTATACGTTATACGTTATACGTTATACGTTATACGTTATACGTTATACGTTATACGTTATACGTTATACGTTATACGTTATACGTTATATGTTATACGTCATGCGATATACGTTATACGTTATTCGTTATACGGTATACGTTAAACGTTGTACGTTATACGTTATACGTTATACGTTATACGTTATACGTTATACGTTATACGTTATACGTTATACGTTATACGTTATACGTTATACGTTATGCGTTATAGGATATACGTTATACGTTATACGTTGTACGTTATACGTTATACGTTATACGTTATACGTTATACGTTATACGTTATACGTTAAACGTTATACGTTATACGTTATACGATATACGTTATACGTTATACGTTATACGTTATACGTTATACGTTATACGTTATACGTTGTACGTTATACGTTATACGTTATACGTTATACGTTGTACGTTATACGTTATACGTTATACGTTATACGTTATACGTTAGACGTTGTACGTTATACGTTATACGTTACACGTTATACGCTATACGTTATACGTTATACGTTATACGTTATACGTTATACGTTATACGTTATACGTTATACGTTATACGTTATACGTTATACGTTATACGTTATACGTTATACGTTATACGTTATACGTTATACGTTATACGTTATACGTTATATGTTATACGTCATGCGATATACGTTATACGTTATTCGTTATACGGTATACGTTAAACGTTGTACGTTATACGTTATACGTTATACGTTATACGTTATACGTTAAACGTTAAACGTTGTACGTTATACGTTATACGTTATGCGTTATAGGATATACGTTATACGTTATACGTTGTACGTTATACGTTATACGTTATACGTTATATGTTATACGTCATGCGATATACGTTATACGTTATTCGTTATACGGTATACGTTAAACGTTGTACGTTATACGTTATACGTTATACGTTATACGTTATACGTGGACGTTATACGTTATACGTTATACGTTATACGTTATACGTTATACGTTATACGTTATACGTTATACGTTACACGTTATACGTTATACGTTATACTGTATACGTTATACGTTATACGTTATACGTTATACGTTATACGTCATACGTTATACGTTATACGTTATACGTTATACGTTCTACGTTATACGTTATACGTTATACGTTATACGTTATACTGTATACGTTATACGTTATACGTTATACGTTATACGCCATACGTTATACGTTATACGTTATACGTTATACGTTATACGTTCTACGTTATACGTTATACGTTATACGTTATACGCTATACGTTATACGTTATACGTTATACGTTATACGTTTCACGCTATACGTTATACGTTACGCGTTATAGGATATACGTTATACGTTATACGTTGTACGTTATACGTTATACGTTATACGTTATACGTTATACGTGGACGTTATACGTTATACGTTATACGTTATACGTTATACGTTATACGTTATACGTTATACGTTATACGTTATACGTTACACGTTATACGTTATACGTTATACTGTATACGTTATACGTTATACGTTATACGTTATACGTTATACGTCATACGTTATACGTTATACGTTATACGTTATACGTTATACGTTATACGTTATACGTTACACGTTATACGTTATACGTTATACGTTAAACGTTGTACGTTATACGTTATACGTTATACGTTATACGTTATACGTTATACGTTATACGTTATACGTTATACGTTATACGTTATACGTTATACGTTATACTTTATACGTTATACGTTATACGTTATACGTTATACGTTATACGTTATACGTTATGCGTTATAGGATATACGTTATACGTTATACGTTGTACGTTATACGTTATACGTTATACGTTATACGTTATACGTTATACGTTATACGTTATACGTTATACGTTATACGTTATACGTTATACGTTATACGTTATACGTTATACGTTATACGTTATACGTTATACGTTATACGTTATACGTTATACGTTATACGTTATACGTTATACGTTATACGTTATACGTTATACGTTATACGTTTTACGTTATACGTTATACGTTATACGTTATACGTTATACGTTATACGTTACACGTTATACGTTACACGTTATACGTTATAAGTTATACGTTATACGTTATACGTTATACGTTATACGTTATACGTTATACGTTATACGTTATACGGTATACGTTATACGTTATACGTTATACGTTATACGTTATATTATACGTTATACATTATACGTTATGTGTTATAGGATATACGTTATACGTTATACGTTGTACGTTATACGTTATACGTTATACGTTATACGTTAAACGTTATACGTTAAACGTTGTACGTTATACGTTATACGTTATACGTTATACGTTATACGTTATACGTTATACGTTATACGTTATACGTTATACCTTATACGTTATACGTTATACGTTATACGTTATACGTTATACGTTATACGTTATACGTTACACGTTATACGTTATACGTTATACTGTATACGTTATACGTTATACGTTATACGTTATACGTTATACGTCATACGTTATACGTTATACGTTATACGTTATACGTTCTACGTTATACGTTATACGTTAAACGTTGTACGTTATACGTTATACGTTATACCTTATACCTTATACGATATACGTTATACGTTATACATTATACATTATACGTTATACGTTGAACTTTGTACGATATACGTTATACGTTATACGTTATACGTTATACGTTATACGTTAAACGTTGTACGTTATACGTTATACGTCATACGTTATACGTTATACGTTATACGTTCTATGTTATACGTTATACGTTAAACGTTGTACGTTATACGTTATACGTTATACGTTATACGTTATACGTTATACGTTATGCGTTATACGTTATACGTTATACGTTATACGTTATACGTTATACGTTATACGTTATACGTTATACGTTATACGTTATACGTTATACGTAATACGTAATACGTCATACGTTTTACGTTAATCGTTATACGTTATACGTTACACGCTATACGTTATACGTTATACGTTATACGTTATACGTTATACGTTATACGTTATACATTATACTTTATACGTTATACGTTATACGTTATACGTTATACGTTATACGTTATACGTTATACGTTATACGTTATACGTTATACGTTATACGTTATACGTTATACGTTATACGTTATACGTTATGCGTTATAGGATATACGTTATACGTTATACGTTGTACGTTATACGTTATACGTTATACGTTATACGTTATACGTTATACGTTATACGTTATACGTTATACGTTATACGTTATACGTTATACGTTATACGTTATACGTTATACGTTATACGTTATACGTTATATGTTATACGTCATGCGATATACGTTATACGTTATTCGTTATACGGTATACGTTAAACGTTGTACGTTATACGTTATACGTTATACGTTATACGTTATACGTTAAACGTTAAACGTTGTACGTTATACGTTACACGTTTTACGTTATACGTTATACGTTATACGTTATACGTTATACGTTATACGTTATACGTTATACGTTATACGTTATGCGTTATAGGATATACGTTATACGTTATACGTTGTACGTTATACGTTATACGTTATACGTTATATGTTATACGTCATGCGATATACGTTATACGTTATTCGTTATACGGTATACGTTAAACGTTGTACGTTATACGTTATGCGTTATACGTTATACGTTATACGTTGGACGTTATACGTTATACGTTATACGTTATACGTTATGCGTTATACGTTATACGTTATACGTTACACGTTATACGTTATACGTTATACTGTATACGTTATACGTTATACGTTATACGTTATACGTAATACGTTATACGTTATACGTTATACGTTATACGTTATACTGTATACGTTATACGTTATACGTTATACGTTATACGCCATACGTTATACGTTATACGTTATACGTTATACGTTATACGTTATACGTTATACGTTAAACGTTGTACGTTATACGTTATACGTCATACGTTATACGTTATACGTTATACGTTATACGTTCTACGTTATACGTTATACGTTAAACGTTGTACGTTATACGTTATACGTCATACGTTTTACGTTATACGTTATACGTTATACGTTCTACGTTATACGTTATACGTTAAACGTTGTACGTTATACGTTATACGTTATACGTTATTCGTTATACGTTATACGTTATACGTTATACGTTATACGTTATACGTTATACGTTATACGTTATACGTTATACGTTATACGTTATACGTTACACGTTATACGTTATACGTTATACTGTATACGTTATACGTTATACGTTATACGTTATACGTTATACGTTCTACGTCATACGTTATACGTTATACGTTATACGTTATACGTTCTACGTTATACGTTATACGTTAAACGTTGTACGTTATACGTTATACGTTATACCTTATACGTTATACGTTATACGTTATACGTTATACATTATACGTTATACGTTGAACTTTGTACGATATACGTTATACGTTATACGTTATACGTTATACGTTATACGTTAAACGTTGTACGTTATACGTTATACGTCATACGTTATACGTTATACGTTATACGTTCTATGTTATACGTTATACGTTAAACGTTGTACGTTATACGTTATACGTTATACGTTATACGTTATACGTTATACGTTATACGTTATGCGTTATACGTTATACGTTATACGTTATATGTTATACGTTATACGTTATACGTTATACGTTATACGTTATACGTTATACGTAATACGTAATACGTCATACGTTTTACGTTAATCGTTATACGTTATACGTTACACGCTATACGTTATACGTTATACGTTATACGTTATACGTTATACGTTATACGTTATACGTTATACGTTATACGTTATACGTTATACGTTATACGTTATACGTTATACGTTATACGTTATACGTTATACGTTATACGTTATACGTTATACGTTATACGTTATACGTTATACGTTATACGTTATACGTTATACGTTATACGTTATACGTTATACGTTATGCGTTATAGGATATACGTTATACGTTATACGTTGTACGTTATACGTTATACGTTATACGTTATACGTTATACGTTATACGTTATACGTTAAACGTTATACGTTATACGTTATACGATATACGTTATACGTTATACGTTATACGTTATACGTTATACGTTATACGTTATACGTTGTACGTTATACGTTATACGTTATACGTTATACGTTGTACGTTATACGTTATACGTTATACGTTATACGTTATACGTTAGACGTTGTACGTTATACGTTATACGTTACACGTTATACGCTATACGTTATACGTTATACGTTATACGTTATACGTTATACGTTATACGTTATACGTTATACGTTATACGTTATACGTTATACGTTATACGTTATACGTTATACGTTATACGTTATACGTTATACGTTATACGTTATACGTTATACGTTATACGTTATACGTTATATGTTATACGTCATGCGATATACGTTATACGTTATTCGTTATACGGTATACGTTAAACGTTGTACGTTATACGTTATACGTTATACGTTATACGTTATACGTTAAACGTTAAACGTTGTACGTTATACGTTACACGTTTTACGTTATACGTTATACGTTATACGTTATACGTTATACGTTATACGTTATACGTTATACGTTATACGTTATACGTTATACGTTATGCGTTATAGGATATACGTTATACGTTATACGTTGTACGTTATACGTTATACGTTATACGTTATATGTTATACGTCATGCGATATACGTTATACGTTATTCGTTATACGGTATACGTTAAACGTTGTACGTTATACGTTATACGTTATACGTTATACGTTATACGTGGACGTTATACGTTATACGTTATACGTTATACGTTATACGTTATACGTTATACGTTATACGTTACACGTTATACGTTATACGTTATACTGTATACGTTATACGTTATACGTTATACGTTATACGTTATACGTCATACGTTATACGTTATACGTTATACGTTATACGTTCTACGTTATACGTTATACGTTATACGTTATACGTTATACTGTATACGTTATACGTTATACGTTATACGTTATACGCCATACGTTATACGTTATACGTTATACGTTATACGTTATACGTTCTACGTTATACGTTATACGTTATACGTTATACGCTATACGTTATACGTTATACGTTATACGTTATACGTTTCACGTTATACGTTATACGTTACGCGTTATAGGATATACGTTATACGTTATACGTTGTACGTTATACGTTATACGTTATACGTTATACGTTATACGTGGACGTTATACGTTATACGTTATACGTTATACGTTATACGTTATACGTTATACGTTATACGTTATACGTTACACGTTATACGTTATACGTTATACGTCATACGTTATACGTTATACGTTATACGTTATACGTTATACGTTATACGTTATACGTTACACGTTATACGTTATACGTTATACTGTATACGTTATACGTTATACGTTATACGTTATACGTTATACGTCATACGTTATACGTTATACGTTATACGTTATACGTTCTACGTTATACGTTATACGTTAAACGTTGTACGTTATACGTTATACGTTATACGTTATTCGTTATACGTTATACGTTATGCGTTATACGTTATACGTTATACGTTTCACGTTATACGTTATACGTTACGCGTTATAGGATATACGTTATACGTTATACGTTGTACGTTATACGTTATACGTTGTACGTTATACGTTCTACGTTATACGTTATACGTTATACGTTATACGTTATGCGTTATACGTTATACGTTATACGTTATATGTTATACGTTATACGTTATACGTTATACGTTATACGTTATACGTTATACGTAATACGTAATACGTCATACGTTTTACGTTAATCGTTATACGTTATACGTTACACGCTATACGTTATACGTTATACGTTATACGTTATACGTTATACGTTATACGTTATACGTTATACGTTATACGTTATACGTTATACGTTATACGTTATACGTTATACGTTATACGTTATACGTTATACGTTATACGTTATACGTTATACGTTATACGTTATACGTTATACGTTATACGTTATACGTTATACGTTATACGTTATACGTTATACGTTATACGTTATACGTTATGCGTTATAGGATATACGTTATACGTTATACGTTGTACGTTATACGTTATACGTTATACGTTATACGTTATACGTTATACGTTATACGTTAAACGTTATACGTTATACGTTATACGATATACGTTATACGTTATACGTTATACGTTATACGTTATACGTTATACGTTATACGTTGTACGTTATACGTTATACGTTATACGTTATACGTTGTACGTTATACGTTATACGTTATACGTTATACGTTATACGTTAGACGTTGTACGTTATACGTTATACGTTACACGTTATACGCTATACGTTATACGTTATACGTTATACGTTATACGTTATACGTTATACGTTATACGTTATACGTTATACGTTATACGTTATACGTTATACGTTATACGTTATACGTTATACGTTATACGTTATACGTTATACGTTATACGTTATACGTTATACGTTATACGTTATATGTTATACGTCATGCGATATACGTTATACGTTATTCGTTATACGGTATACGTTAAACGTTGTACGTTATACGTTATACGTTATACGTTATACGTTATACGTTAAACGTTAAACGTTGTACGTTATACGTTACACGTTTTACGTTATACGTTATACGTTATACGTTATACGTTATACGTTATACGTTATACGTTATACGTTATACGTTATACGTTATACGTTATGCGTTATAGGATATACGTTATACGTTATACGTTGTACGTTATACGTTATACGTTATACGTTATATGTTATACGTCATGCGATATACGTTATACGTTATTCGTTATACGGTATACGTTAAACGTTGTACGTTATACGTTATACGTTATACGTTATACGTTATACGTGGACGTTATACGTTATACGTTATACGTTATACGTTATACGTTATACGTTATACGTTATACGTTACACGTTATACGTTATACGTTATACTGTATACGTTATACGTTATACGTTATACGTTATACGTTATACGTCATACGTTATACGTTATACGTTATACGTTATACGTTCTACGTTATACGTTATACGTTATACGTTATACGTTATACTGTATACGTTATACGTTATACGTTATACGTTATACGCCATACGTTATACGTTATACGTTATACGTTATACGTTATACGTTCTACGTTATACGTTATACGTTATACGTTATACGCTATACGTTATACGTTATACGTTATACGTTATACGTTTCACGTTATACGTTATACGTTACGCGTTATAGGATATACGTTATACGTTATACGTTGTACGTTATACGTTATACGTTATACGTTATACGTTATACGTGGACGTTATACGTTATACGTTATACGTTATACGTTATACGTTATACGTTATACGTTATACGTTATACGTTACACGTTATACGTTATACGTTATACGTCATACGTTATACGTTATACGTTATACGTTATACGTTATACGTTATACGTTATACGTTACACGTTATACGTTATACGTTATACTGTATACGTTATACGTTATACGTTATACGTTATACGTTATACGTCATACGTTATACGTTATACGTTATACGTTATACGTTCTACGTTATACGTTATACGTTAAACGTTGTACGTTATACGTTATACGTTATACGTTATTCGTTATACGTTATACGTTATGCGTTATACGTTATACGTTATACGTTTCACGTTATACGTTATACGTTACGCGTTATAGGATATACGTTATACGTTATACGTTGTACGTTATACGTTATACGTTGTACGTTATACGTTCTACGTTATACGTTATACGTTATACGTTATACGCTATACGTTATACGTTATACGTTATACGTTATACGTTATACGTTATACGTTATACGTTATACGTTATACGTTATACGTTATACGTTACACGTTATACGTTATACGTTATACGTTATACTGTATACGTTATACGTTATACGTTATACGTTATACGTTATACGTTATACGTTATACGTCATACGTTATACGTTATACGTTATACGTTATACGTTATACGTTATACGTTACACGTTATACGTTATACGTTATACGGTATACGTTATACGTTATACGTTATACGTTGTACGTTATACGTTATACGTTATACGTTATACGTTATACGTGGACGTTATACGTTATACGTTATACGTTATACGTTATACGTTATACGTTATACGTTATACGTTATACGTTATACGTTATACGTTATACGTTATACGTCATACGCTATACGTTATACGTTATACGTTATACGTTATACGTTATACGTTATACGTTACACGTTATACGTTATACGTTATACTGTATACGTTATACGTTATACGTTATACGTTATACGTTATACGTCATACGTTATACGTTATACGTTATACGTTATACGTTCTACGTTATACGTTATACGTTAAACGTTGTACGTTATACGTTATACGTTATACGTTATTCGTTATACGTTATACGTTATACGTTATACGTTATACGTTATACGTTATACGTTTCACGTTATACGTTATACGTTACGCGTTATAGGATATACGTTATACGTTATACGTTGTACGTTATACGTTACACGTTGTACGTTATACGTTCTACGTTATACGTTATACGTTATACGTTATACGCTATACGTTATACGTTATACGTTATACGTTATACGTTATACGTTATTCGTTATACGTTATACGTTATACGTTATACGTTATACGTTTCACGTTATACGTTATACGTTACGCGTTATAGGATATACGTTATACGTTATACGTTGTACGTTATACGTTATACGTTATACGTTATACGTTATACGTTATACGTTATACGTTAAACGTTATACGTTATACGTTATACGATATACGTTATACGTTATACGTTATACGTTATACGTTATACGTTATACGTTATACGTTATACGTTATACGTTATACGTTATACGTTGTACGTTATACGTTATACGTTATACGTTATACGTTAGACGTTGTACGTTATACGTTATACGTTACACGTTATACGCTATACGTTATACGTTATACGTTATACGTTATACGTTATACGTTATACGTTATACGTTATACGTTATACGTTATACGTTATACGTTATACGTTATACGTTATACGTTATACGTTATACGTTATACGTTAAACGTTAAACGTTGTACGTTATACGTTACACGTTTTACGTTATACGTTATACGTTATACGTTATACGTTATACGTTATACGTTATACGTTATACGTTATACGTTATACGTTATGCGTTATAGGATATACGTTATACGTTATACGTTGTACGTTATACGTTATACGTTATACGTTATATGTTATACGTCATGCGATATACGTTATACGTTATTCGTTATACGGTATACGTTAAACGTTGTACGTTATACGTTATACGTTATACGTTATACGTTATACGTTTCACGTTATACGTTATACGTTACGCGTTATAGGATATACGTTATACGTTATACGTTATACGTTATACGTTATACGTTATACGTTACACGTTATACGTTATACGTTATACTGTATACGTTATACGTTATACGTTATACGTTATACGTTATACGTCATACGTCATACGTTATACGTTATACGTTATACGTTATACGTTCTACGTTATACGTTATACGTTATACGTTATACGTTATACTGTATACGTTATACGTTATACGTTATACGTTATACGCCATACGTTATACGTTATACGTTATACGTTATACGTTATACGTTATACGTTATACGTTATACGTCATACGTTATACGTTATACGTTATACGTTATACGTTATACGTTATACGTTACACGTTATACGTTATACGTTATACTGTATACGTTATACGTTATACGTTATACGTTATACGTTATACGTCATACGTTATACGTTATACGTTATACGTTATACGTTCTACGTTATACGTTATACGTTAAACGTTGTACGTTATACGTTATACGTTATACGTTATTCGTTATACGTTATACGTTATACGTTATACGTTATACGTTTCACGTTATACGTTATACGTTACGCGTTATAGGATATACGTTACACGTTATACGTTGTACGTTATACGTTATACGTTGTACGTTATACGTTCTACGTTATACGTTATACGTTATACGTTATACGTTATACGTTATACGTTATACGTTATACGTTATACGTTACACGTTATACGTTATTCGTTATACGTTATACGTTATACGTTATACGTTATACGTTATACGTTATACGTTATACGTTCTACGTTATACGTTATACGTTAAACGTTGTACGTTATACGTTATACGTTATACGTTATTCGTTATACGTTATACGTTTCACGTTATACGTTATACGTTACGCGTTATAGGATATACGTTATACGTTATACGTTGTACGTTATAAGTTATACGTTATACGTTATACGTTATACGTTATACGTTATACGTTATACGTTAAACGTTATACGTTATACGTTATACGATATACGTTATACGTCATACGTTAAACGTTGTACGTTATACGTTATACGTTATACGTTATTCGTTATACGTTATACGTTATACGTTATACGTTATACGTTATACGTTATACGTTATACGTTATACGTTATACGTTATACGTTATACGTTACACGTTACACGTTATACGTTATACGGTATACGTTATACGTTATGCGTTATACGTTATACGTTATACGTTATACGTTATACGTTCTACGTTATACGTTATACATTATACCTTATACGTTATACGTTATACGTTATACGTTATACATTATACGTTATACGTTGAACGTTGTACGAAATACGTTATACGTTATACGTTATACGTTATACGTTATACGTTAAACGTTGTACGTTATACGTTATACGTCATACGTTATACGTTATACGTTATACGTTATACGTTCTACGTTATACGTTATACGTTAAACGTTGTACGTTATACGTTATACGTCATACGTTATACGTTATACGTTATACGTTATACGTTCTACGTTATACGTTATACGTTAAACGTTGTACGTTATACGTTATACGTTATACGTTATTCGTTATACGTTATACGTTATACGTTATACGTTATACGTTATACGTTATACGTTATACGTTATACGTTATACGTTATACGTTATACGTTACACGTTACACGTTATACGTTATACTGTATACGTTATACGTTATGCGTTATACGTTATACGTTATACGTTATACGTTATACGTTATACGTTATACGTTATACGTTATACGTTATACGTTATACGTTACACGTTATACGTTATACGTTGTACGTTATACGTTATACGTTATACGTTATACGTTGTACGTTATACGTTATACGTTATACGTTATACGTTATACGTTAGACGTTGTACGTTATACGTTATACGTTACACGTTATACGCTATACGTTATACGTTATACGTTATACGTTATACGTTATACGTTATACGTTATACGTTATACGTTATACGTTATACGTTATACGTTATACGTTATACGTTATACGTTATACGTTATACGTTATACGTTATACGTTATACGTTATACGTTATACGTTATACGTTATACGTTATATGTTATACGTCATGCGATATACGTTATACGTTATTCGTTATACGGTATACGTTAAACGTTGTACGTTATACGTTATACGTTATACGTTATACGTTATACGTGGACGTTATACGTTATACGTTATACGTTATACGTTATACGTTATACGTTATACGTTATACGTTACACGTTATACGTTATACGTTATACTGTATACGTTATACGTTATACGTTATACGTTATACGTTATACGTCATACGTTATACGTTATACGTTATACGTTATACGTTCTACGTTATACGTTATACGTTATACGTTATACGTTATACTGTATACGTTATACGTTATACGTTATACGTTATACGCCATACGTTATACGTTATACGTTATACGTTATACGTTATACGTTCTACGTTATACGTTATACGTTATACGTTATACGCTATACGTTATACGTTATACGTTATACGTTATACGTTTCACGTTATACGTTATACGTTACGCGTTATAGGATATACGTTATACGTTATACGTTGTACGTTATACGTTATACGTTATACGTTATACGTTATACGTGGACGTTATACGTTATACGTTATACGTTATACGTTATACGTTATACGTTATACGTTATACGTTACACGTTATACGTTATACGTTATACTGTATACGTTATACGTTATACGTTATACGTTATACGTTATACGTCATACGTTATACGTTATACGTTATACGTTATACGTTATACGTTATACGTTATACGTTACACGTTATACGTTATACGTTATACTGTATACGTTATACGTTATACGTTATACGTTATACGTTATACGTCATACGTTATACGTTATACGTTATACGTTATACGTTCTACGTTATACGTTATACGTTAAACGTTGTACGTTATACGTTATACGTTATACGTTATTCGTTATACGTTATACGTTATACGTTATACGTTATACGTTATACGTTATACGTTTCACGTTATACGTTATACGTTACGCGTTATAGGATATACGTTATACGTTATACGTTATACGTTATACGTTATTCGTTATACGTTATACGTTATACGTTATACGTTATACGTTTCA
This sequence comes from Ptiloglossa arizonensis, assembly GCF_051014685.1. Taxonomy (NCBI): domain Eukaryota; kingdom Metazoa; phylum Arthropoda; class Insecta; order Hymenoptera; family Colletidae; genus Ptiloglossa; species Ptiloglossa arizonensis. The sequence goes on from NW_027479570.1 coordinate 87,945, forward strand.
CGTTATACGTTATACGTTACGCGTTATAGGATATACGTTATACGTTATACGTTGTACGTTATACGTTATACGTTATACGTTATACGTTATACGTTATACGTTATACGTTAAACGTTATACGTTATACGTTATACGATATACGTTATACGTTATACGTTATACGTTATACGTTATACGTTATACGTTATACGTTATACGTTATACGTTATACGTTATACGTTATACGTTGTACGTTATACGTTATACGTTATACGTTATACGTTAGACGTTGTACGTTATACGTTATACGTTACACGTTATACGCTATACGTTATACGTTATACGTTATACGTTATACGTTATACGTTATACGTTATACGTTATACGTTATACGTTATACGTTATACGTTATACGTTATACGTTATACGTTATACGTTATACGTTATACGTTAAACGTTAAACGTTGTACGTTATACGTTACACGTTTTACGTTATACGTTATACGTTATACGTTATACGTTATACGTTATACGTTATACGTTATACGTTATACGTTATGCGTTATAGGATATACGTTATACGTTATACGTTGTACGTTATACGTTATACGTTATACGTTATATGTTATACGTCATGCGATGTACGTTATACGTTATTCGTTATACGGTATACGTTAAACGTTGTACGTTATACGTTATACGTTATACGTTATACGTTATACGTTTCACGTTATACGTTATACGTTACGCGTTATAGGATATACGTTATACGTTATACGTTATACGTTATACGTTACACGTTATACGTTATACGTTATACTGTATACGTTATACGTTATACGTTATACGTTATACGTTATACGTCATACGTTATACGTTATACGTTATACGTTATACGTTATACGTTCTACGTTATACGTTATACGTTATACGTTATACGTTATACTGTATACGTTATACGTTATACGTTATACGTTATACGCCATACGTTATACGTTATACGTTATACGTTATACGTTATACGTTATACGTTATACGTTATACGTCATACGTTATACGTTATACGTTATACGTTATACGTTATACGTTATACGTTACACGTTATACGTTATACGTTATACTGTATACGTTATACGTTATACGTTATACGTTATACGTTATACGTCATACGTTATACGTTATACGTTATACGTTATACGTTCTACGTTATACGTTATACGTTAAACGTTGTACGTTATACGTTATACGTTATACGTTATTCGTTATACGTTATACGTTAGACGTTGTACGTTATACGTTATACGTTATACGTTATACGTTACACGTTATACGCTATACGTTATACGTTATACGTTATACGTTATACGTTATACGTTATACGTTATACGTTATACGTTATACGTTATACGTTATACGTTATACGTTATACGTTATACGTTATACGTTATACGTTAAACGTTAAACGTTGTACGTTATACGTTACACGTTTTACGTTATACGTTATACGTTATACGTTATACGTTATACGTTATACGTTATACGTTATACGTTATACGTTATGCGTTATAGGATATACGTTATACGTTATACGTTGTACGTTATACGTTATACGTTATACGTTATATGTTATACGTCATGCGATATACGTTATACGTTATTCGTTATACGGTATACGTTAAACGTTGTACGTTATACGTTATACGTTATACGTTATACGTTATACGTTTCACGTTATACGTTATACGTTACGCGTTATAGGATATACGTTATACGTTATACGTTATACGTTATACGTTACACGTTATACGTTATACGTTATACTGTATACGTTATACGTTATACGTTATACGTTATACGTTATACGTCATACGTTATACGTTATACGTTATACGTTATACGTTATACGTTCTACGTTATACGTTATACGTTATACGTTATACGTTATACTGTATACGTTATACGTTATACGTTATACGTTATACGCCATACGTTATACGTTATACGTTATACGTTATACGTTATACGTTATACGTTATACGTTATACGTCATACGTTATACGTTATACGTTATACGTTATACGTTATACGTTATACGTTACACGTTATACGTTATACGTCATACTGTATACGTTATACGTTATACGTTATACGTTATACGTTATACGTCATACGTTATACGTTATACGTTACACGTTATACGTTCTACGTTATACGTTATACGTTAAACGTTGTACGTTATACGTTATACGTTATACGTTATTCGTTATACGTTATACGTTATACGTTATACGTTATACGTTATACGTTATACGTTTCACGTTATACGTTATACGTTACGCGTTATAGGATATACGTTATACGTTATACGTTGTACGTTATACGTTATACGTTGTACGTTATACGTTCTACGTTATACGTTATACGTTATACGTTATACGCTATACGTTATACGTTATACGTTATACGTTATACGTTATACGTTATTCGTTATACGTTATACGTTATACGTTATACGTTATACGTTTCACGTTATACGTTATACGTTACGCGTTATAGGATATACGTTATACGTTATACGTTGTACGTTATACGTTATACGTTATACGTTATACGTTATACGTTATACGTTATACGTTAAACGTTATACGTTATACGTTATACGATATACGTTATACGTTATACGTTATACGTTATACGTTATACGTTATACGTTATACGTTATACGTTATACGTTATACGTTATACGTTATACGTTGTACGTTATACGTTATACGTTATACGTTATACGTTAGACGTTGTACGTTATACGTTATACGTTACACGTTATACGCTATACGTTATACGTTATACGTTATACGTTATACGTTATACGTTATACGTTATACGTTATACGTTATACGTTATACGTTATACGTTATACGTTATACGTTATACGTTATACGTTATACGTTATACGTTATACGTTATACGTTATACGTTATACGTTATACGTTATACGTTATACGTTATACGTTATACGTTTCACGTTATACGTTATACGTTACGCGTTATAGGATATACGTTATACGTTATACGTTATACGTTATACGTTACACGTTATACGTTATACGTTATACTGTATACGTTATACGTTATACGTTATACGTTATACGTTATACGTCATACGTTATACGTTATACGTTATACGTTATACGTTATACGTTCTACGTTATACGTTATACGTTATACGTTATACGTTATACTGTATACGTTATACGTTATACGTTATACGTTATACGCCATACGTTATACGTTATACGTTATACGTTATACGTTATACGTTATACGTTATACGTTATACGTCATACGTTATACGTTATACGTTATACGTTATACGTTATACGTTATACGTTACACGTTATACGTTATACGTTATACTGTATACGTTATACGTTATACGTTATACGTTATACGTTATACGTCATACGTTATACGTTATACGTTATACGTTATACGTTCTACGTTATACGTTATACGTTAAACGTTGTACGTTATACGTTATACGTTATACGTTATTCGTTATACGTTATACGTTAGACGTTGTACGTTATACGTTATACGTTACACGTTATACGCTATACGTTATACGTTATACGTTATACGTTATACGTTATACGTTATACGTTATACGTTATACGTTATACGTTATACGTTATACGTTATACGTTATACGTTATACGTTATACGTTATACGTTATACGTTATACGTTATACGTTAAACGTTAAACGTTGTACGTTATACGTTACACGTTTTACGTTATACGTTATACGTTATACGTTATACGTTATACGTTATACGTTATACGTTATACGTTATACGTTATGCGTTATAGGATATACGTTATACGTTATACGTTGTACGTTATACGTTATACGTTATACGTTATTCGTTATACGTTATACGTTATACGTTATACGTTATACGTTATACGTTATACGTTTCACGTTATACGTTATACGTTACGCGTTATAGGATATACGTTATACGTTATACGTTGTACGTTATACGTTATACGTTGTACGTTATACGTTCTACGTTATACGTTATACGTTATACGTTATACGCTATACGTTATACGTTATACGTTATACGTTATACGTTATACGTTATTCGTTATACGTTATACGTTATACGTTATACGTTATACGTTTCACGTTATACGTTATACGTTACGCGTTATAGGATATACGTTATACGTTATACGTTGTACGTTATACGTTATACGTTATACGTTATACGTTATACGTTATACGTTATACGTTAAACGTTATACGTTATACGTTATACGATATACGTTATACGTTATACGTTATACGTTATACGTTATACGTTATACGTTATACGTTATACGTTATACGTTATACGTTATACGTTATACGTTGTACGTTATACGTTATACGTTATACGTTATACGTTAGACGTTGTACGTTATACGTTATACGTTACACGTTATACGCTATACGTTATACGTTATACGTTATACGTTATACGTTATACGTTATACGTTATACGTTATACGTTATACGTTATACGTTATACGTTATACGTTATACGTTATACGTTATACGTTATACGTTATACGTTATACGTTATACGTTATACGTTAAACGTTAAACGTTGTACGTTATACGTTACACGTTTTACGTTATACGTTATACGTTATACGTTATACGTTATACGTTATACGTTATACGTTATACGTTATACGTTATGCGTTATAGGATATACGTTATACGTTATACGTTGTACGTTATACGTTATACGTTATACGTTATATGTTATACGTCATGCGATGTACGTTATACGTTATTCGTTATACGGTATACGTTAAACGTTGTACGTTATACGTTATACGTTATACGTTATACGTTATACGTTTCACGTTATACGTTATACGTTACGCGTTATAGGATATACGTTATACGTTATACGTTATACGTTATACGTTACACGTTATACGTTATACGTTATACTGTATACGTTATACGTTATACGTTATACGTTATACGTTATACGTCATACGTTATACGTTATACGTTATACGTTATACGTTATACGTTCTACGTTATACGTTATACGTTATACGTTATACGTTATACGCTATACTGTATACGTTATACGTTATACGTTATACGTTATACGCCATACGTTATACGTTATACGTTATACGTTATACGGTATACGTTATACGTTATACGTTATACGTCATACGTTATACGTTATACGTTATACGTTATACGTTATACGTTATACGTTACACGTTATACGTTATACGTTATACTGTATACGTTATACGTTATACGTTATACGTTATACGTTATACGTCATACGTTATACGTTATACGTTATACGTTATACGTTCTACGTTATACGTTATACGTTAAACGTTGTACGTTATACGTTATACGTTATACGTTATTCGTTATACGTTATACGTTAGACGTTGTACGTTATACGTTATACGTTACACGTTATACGCTATACGTTATACGTTATACGTTATACGTTATACGTTATACGTTATACGTTATACGTTATACGTTATACGTTATACGTTATACGTTATACGTTATACGTTATACGTTATACGTTATACGTTATACGTTATACGTTAAACGTTAAACGTTGTACGTTATACGTTACACGTTTTACGTTATACGTTATACGTTATACGTTATACGTTATACGTTATACGTTATACGTTATACGTTATACGTTATGCGTTATAGGATATACGTTATACGTTATACGTTGTACGTTATACGTTATACGTTATACGTTATATGTTATACGTCATGCGATATACGTTATACGTTATTCGTTATACGGTATACGTTAAACGTTGTACGTTATACGTTATACGTTATACGTTATACGTTATACGTTTCACGTTATACGTTATACGTTACGCGTTATAGGATATACGTTATACGTTATACGTTATACGTTATACGTTACACGTTATACGTTATACGTTATACTGTATACGTTATACGTTATACGTTATACGTTATACGTTATACGTCATACGTTATACGTTATACGTTATACGTTATACGTTATACGTTCTACGTTATACGTTATACGTTATACGTTATACGTTATACTGTATACGTTATACGTTATACGTTATACGTTATACGCCATACGTTATACGTTATACGTTATACGTTATACGTTATACGTTATACGTTATACGTTATACGTCATACGTTATACGTTATACGTTATACGTTATACGTTATACGTTATACGTTACACGTTATACGTTATACGTTATACTGTATACGTTATACGTTATACGTTATACGTTATACGTTATACGTCATACGTTATACGTTATACGTTATACGTTATACGTTCTACGTTATACGTTATACGTTAAACGTTGTACGTTATACGTTATACGTTATACGTTATTCGTTATACGTTATACGTTATACGTTATACGTTATACGTTATACGTTATACGTTTCACGTTATACGTTATACGTTACGCGTTATAGGATATACGTTATACGTTATACGTTGTACGTTATACGTTATACGTTGTACGTTATACGTTCTACGTTATACGTTATACGTTATACGTTATACGCTATACGTTATACGTTATACGTTATACGTTATACGTTATACGTTATTCGTTATACGTTATACGTTATACGTTATACGTTATACGTTTCACGTTATACGTTATACGTTACGCGTTATAGGATATACGTTATACGTTATACGTTGTACGTTATACGTTATACGTTATACGTTATACGTTATACGTTATACGTTATACGTTAAACGTTATACGTTATACGTTATACGATATACGTTATACGTTATACGTTATACGTTATACGTTATACGTTATACGTTATACGTTATACGTTATACGTTATACGTTATACGTTATACGTTGTACGTTATACGTTATACGTTATACGTTATACGTTAGACGTTGTACGTTATACGTTATACGTTACACGTTATACGCTATACGTTATACGTTATACGTTATACGTTATACGTTATACGTTATACGTTATACGTTATACGTTATACGTTATACGTTATACGTTATACGTTATACGTTATACGTTATACGTTATACGTTATACGTTATACGTTATACGTTATACGTTAAACGTTAAACGTTGTACGTTATACGTTACACGTTTTACGTTATACGTTATACGTTATACGTTATACGTTATACGTTATACGTTATACGTTATACGTTATACGTTATGCGTTATTGGATATACGTTATACGTTATACGTTGTACGTTATACGTTATACGTTATACGTTATATGTTATACGTCATGCGATATACGTTATACGTTATTCGTTATACGGTATACGTTAAACGTTGTACGTTATACGTTATACGTTATACGTTATACGTTATACGTTTCACGTTATACGTTATACGTTACGCGTTATAGGATATACGTTATACGTTATACGTTATACGTTATACGTTACACGTTATACGTTATACGTTATACTGTATACGTTATACGTTATACGTTATACGTTATACGTTATACGTCATACGTTATACGTTATACGTTATACGTTATACGTTATACGTTCTACGTTATACGTTATACTGTATACGTTATACGTTATACGTTATACGTTATACGCCATACGTTATACGTTATACGTTATACGTTATACGTTATACGTTATACGTTATACGTTATACGTCATACGTTATACGTTATACGTTATACGTTATACGTTATACGTTATACGTTACACGTTATACGTTATACGTTATACTGTATACGTTATACGTTATACGTTATACGTTATACGTTATACGTCATACGTTATACGTTATACGTTATACGTTATACGTTCTACGTTATACGTTATACGTTAAACGTTGTACGTTATACGTTATACGTTATACGTTATTCGTTATACGTTATACGTTAGACGTTGTACGTTATACGTTATACGTTACACGTTATACGCTATACGTTATACGTTATACGTTATACGTTATACGTTATACGTTATACGTTATACGTTATACGTTATACGTTATACGTTATACGTTATACGTTATACGTTATACGTTATACGTTATACGTTATACGTTATACGTTATACGTTATACGTTAAACGTTAAACGTTGTACGTTATACGTTACACGTTTTACGTTATACGTTATACGTTATACGTTATACGTTATACGTTATACGTTATACGTTATACGTTATACGTTATGCGTTATAGGATATACGTTATACGTTATACGTTGTACGTTATACGTTATACGTTATACGTTATATGTTATACGTCATGCGATATACGTTATACGTTATTCGTTATACGGTATACGTTAAACGTTGTACGTTATACGTTATACGTTATACGTTTCACGTTATACGTTATACGTTACGCGTTATAGGATATACGTTATACGTTATACGTTATACGTTATACGTTATACGTTATACGTTACACGTTATACGTTATACGTTATACTGTATACGTTATACGTTATACGTTATACGTTATACGTTCTACGTTATACGTTATACGTTAAACGTTGTACGTTATACGTTATACGTTATACGTTATTCGTTATACGTTATACGTTATACGTTATACGTTATACGTTTCACGTTATACGTTATACGTTACGCGTTATAGGATATACGTTACACGTTATACGTTGTACGTTATACGTTATACGTTGTACGTTATACGTTCTACGTTATACGTTATACGTTATACGTTATACGTTATACGTTATACGTTATACGTTATACGTTATACGTTACACGTTATACGTTATTCGTTATACGTTATACGTTATACGTTATACGTTATACGTTATACGTTATACGTTATACGTTCTACGTTATACGTTATACGTTAAACGTTGTACGTTATACGTTATACGTTATACGTTATTCGTTATACGTTATACGTTATACGTTATACGTTATACGTTATACGTTTCACGTTATACGTTATACGTTATACGTTATTCGTTATACTTTATACGTTATACGTTATACGTTATACGTTATACGTTTCACGTTATACGTTATACGTTACGCGTTATAGGATATACGTTATACGTTATACGTTGTACGTTATACGTTATACGTTATACGTTATACGTTATACGTTATACGTTATACGTTATACGTTATACGTTATACGTTATACGTTATACGTTATACGTTATACGTTATACGTTATACGTTATACGTTATACGTTATACGTTATACGTTATACGTTATACGTTATACGTTATACGTTATACGTTATACGTTATACGTTATACGTTATACGTTATACGTTATACGTTATACGTTATACGTTATACGTTATGCGTTATAGGATATACGTTATACGTTATACGTTGTACGTTATACGTTATACGTTATACGTTATACGTTATACGTTATACGTTATACGTTAAACGTTATACGTTATACGTTATACGATATACGTTATACGTTATACGTTATACGTTATACGTTATACGTTATACGTTATACGTTATACGTTATACGTTGTACGTTATACGTTATACGTTATACGTTATACGTTATTCGTTATACGGTATACGTTAAACGTTGTACGTTATACGTTATACGTTATACGTTATACGCTATAC